>NW_017296059.1:4851223-4888033 GCF_001594075.2 Trachymyrmex cornetzi
TAATGAGTAACGTCCTGCAATTAAAACTTCCTCAAGGTTACTCGGGGTCATGACCTTGACAACATATGTCAAGGTCAAGGTCATTGGGAGGGGGGGCTCCCCTAATCTGCATATTTACCCTGCTATTTATATTCATTCTTATATAAGCAAAAAATATATATATATTCTGCGTACATAAATTAACTGTATCTTACAACACTTACTTTAGCCTATCAATAAATATGCCCTTTATCAATCAGTCTTACAGTAGCAATAGATAACTATATAAAATTTCGAGAAGAAGGTATGGAACAATCTGTTTTGTACTTTGACGTTTTTTTGGTTGTTGCATACCGCGCAACCAAAGTACTTGGTTTCAATAACTTACTGCACATTATGCATTAGTAACGCCTATTAATATATATAGAAGCAGAATAAATTCTTTATGTGCTAATAGTGGATTTCGTTCGAAGTTTTTCACATTTTAGAAAATGTATTCCTGTGCATTTTCGCGAAACTTTAGTTCTCGCTCAAAGAGCTTTTAATTCTTGCTCGAAGCTATTTACAAAATCGAATAATATAGCAATATGTTAATAGAAAAAGAGCTACAAAATACTAAGACTTTGTCATTAGTGGCCTTTTTCGCATATAAAAGCCACTCGTAAATAAACGTGCTACCGACAACATAAATTAGTGAATTAAATAAATAATACTATATAAATAAAAAAAAAAGAAAAATATAACCTTCTTTTGAAAATCGACAACGTTTCCATTATGTTAAAGACACATGTAGATAAAAAATAATATCCCATTTAGCGCACCAACTAAATAATTTATCTGTATCCTTGAACTGCCATGTATCCTGAAATAAACAACATTAACAGATATAAATCGCGTTACATTTGCAATTTTTCAAGCAGCATAAAAAAGTATAAAATTTATCTACTTGTTCTAATAAATTAATGAGTAATAGAAAATATATATTTTTGGTTTTATATTTAGATTTTCATACATCTTTATCAATTATATATTGTACAATAAAAGATGCATATCTAAAATTTATAAAAGTTTTATTCTCTAAAGCAAGATTTGCATGAAACTACTGTAGTTGAATTGGATAAATACTATAATTAAATAGAGAAACCAAAAGTCTACCTCTGTTTGGAAGGACTGAAAGGAGACGGTGGGTTGATACCGGGTATACTGCTGTCCTTGTAAAGGATAAACCAAGTGAAACCTGTTATCACAAGTCCGCTCATCGTTGCTTTCAATAGCCACCCAAATCTGCTGTAAAATGCTATCAGTATATCAGCGATTGCTCCTGCGTACTGATTGCCGGTGTTCAAGAGCTTTTCGTTATCCGTCGGCAATTGTTTCACATCAAATTTCGATAAAACGTCGGACATACTCCGTATTGTTACGTACATTTGCGTAAATGCTACCGATGGCAAAGAGTATCGATCGCCGGCTTGCCATGACAATAGCTTTCCTGAGGGCAGAGCATGAGAAACTCGTATCAGACACATAAATCTCTTGAAAGACAGAGAGAGAAAATTATAGAGCTTTTATAGATTATACACATTAATTCGTAAAGAAAACATTTAAACTAATTTATTCTTTTTTAAATTAATATTATATAAATAATTTAATTTATATTCATAATTTGTTAATTAAATTATAAATATATATTTCAATTAAAATATAATATTATAAATTCTAAATAAAATAATATTATATATTACATTTACATCCTAACGCGTGAAATTTTCCAAGTTTATGTAAAAGTAATTAATTTAATTAAATGATAAGACAAAAGATAAGATAAATAAAGAAGTTTTCTTTTTAGTTGTCTTTTTTTTATAATTGAGCAGGCATGTACTTTTAAAACGACGACACGGCCTTGACAAATTCGGTCATGGGCGACGCAGATCTCGTATAATAAATGCATGAGCGAGGAAGTTGGAGAGGACTGAAGGACTCGCGTCGTACGGGAAAAGATGATCTCATAATAGAAATAGGCCAGGCCCCCGGTAAAAATATAACCGAAGAATGCAGGCTACATGTGCATGACATGTGCATTTTAACACAAGAGTTCGGAGACCGCACGTTTAAATGATAAAACTCTTGGAAAGCGTCGCAGGTATATAATCATCGGTTATCTCTTCATCTCTTGTACAACGCACGATACAATGTGTTCTCTGAAAGGAATAAAGTTCACGGAATAAATCGTTAAGTTTTTGTCAAGGAATAATTCGTTTATTGAAATCAGAATAGCGACTAGAGAATCGTCTGGTTTTCAGGCATCCTAAGAGAACAGGACGGGACGCTGGTTTATAGAGATACAATATCAAATTTATATACTTAAATAAACAAATAACTTTCGTGATCCGAGTTAGGTTTTTGCGTTAAAGCAATTAATATTACATAAATAATTTAAGAAATATACAGATTGATAACAAATAATAATTAAAACATAAAGCAACTTAACAAACGATTGCTTGGACAAATTATTGCCGAGATGTATTAGATTTATTTCTTTCGTCTGCGCGTTTTTATTTTTCAGAAATAAAGCTCACGCAATTCCAGATAACGTGAAACATTCCAGCAATATTGCAGCAATGTTCCAACGCTGCTGGAATATTACTAGAATATTCTATGCTATCTGCGATAGTAAATTTTTGCGAAAAATAATTTGTTTAATAAAATCATAACGAAGACGAAAATTATCTGGTTTTCAAGCGTCCTAATATCCGTATCAGACTAAAAATTGAAATCGAATTTAACTAATTAGAAAAAAAAGAATATAATATCAACTAATAAATGAAATAGACCGAGAAATGTTTAAACACAAATAAGAAAAAAGAATATCATTTTCAAAGCGATAATATTGCTTAGTAATATTTATATGTGAATATACAAACACAATTGTTATACTAATATCTAGTTTAATGAACTTTGCTTGGATTAGTCAAATTCAATCTCAATATCTCTACTCTGATAGAGGCATAAAAGAATGAGATGGGACACTAATTTATAGCAGTACAATTTATAAAATTAATATAAATAAACAAATGATGTTTAGATCATGTTAAGTTTTTGTTTTATAGCATTAATAAGTTAATATTACATAAATTGGAAAGCATGAACAGTTAATATCACATAAATAATTCTAGAAATACGTACATGACTTGCTGACAATAAATAATAATTAGAACACAACAGGCAAATTAACAAACGATCGCCTGATCAAATTATTATAGAAATATTAGATCTGTTTTTTTCAGCAACATTTCTCCACCTCTCCTTTTTTTTTTAAGAAACAATTACTTGCCCATGCTGTGAAAGCAGAGAAAGACAAAGGCAAACATATAGAAAGGCGTAACTGAGAAGAACATATCCAATAATGTAAGTATACAGAAAATAACATAATCAGAGAAATTACAGAGCTAACTTCCGTTCCGGAGCTTATTGCGTTTTAACAGGAGACAAAATAAAAGTAAAGTACAGGAGACAAAATAAAAGTAAAGTACAGGAGACAAAATAAAAGTAAAGTACATATCGTCGTGCAACGATACAGGCTTCCCCTCGAGACGGATTAGCATCGTCGGCAATCCCGCTTCCAATGTAACCAAAACAAAAACTTGTGTATACGACGGATTGACCCAGAACGGGTATGTCCTACCGGTGACGATCTACTGTCGTTCGCGTGACAACGATTCTCTCCTCGTGGAAACGATTCAGATCGCTAGGAACGTCCCTTTCAACAGAATCAAAACAGAAAGTGTACGTTTAAATTAACTTAAATGATGCGTCTAACCTCAATTGAGATTCGTGGACGCGCGAACGGAAGCTTGGCATCACGTCCGATCTCGGGAGGTAGAAAGATTCAGGCGACGTGCTGATTTAAAGGAAATTGAGAAGAGCGAGACGTCCGAGCGACTCGTGTTTACCTACCACAATAATTCAGGTACAGCTTGGCCACAATGATGGCGAGCGAGAAGGTAAAGAGCATCAGACTGAACGTCCACTCGTTCACGCGAATCCTCGACCAGAGTCTCGCTGGCGTCGATTTCTGGGTCTCGGCGAGATTTCCACTGCCGTTCGTCAGTGGCGTCGAGCCAATTCTCGACTTGAACATCGTCATCGTCGGCATCGCCGTTCGCGTCGACATCGCTCGTGATGATGGGTCGGAGTCATGCGCATACACACGCACATCCGAACACGCCAACAGTCCGCGACACTCTACTGACACAGTAATGACAGCCAGTCGTCGCTTCAACCGCTTCACCCGCTCGCTTACCGCTTCCAGCAGCTTCCAAAAATAAAGGTGAACAAGCACGGGTGGCGCACGCGCCGTTCGTCTCTTCTCTTCCGCGTACGCCAGGGACGTATGCTCCATGAGAGACTCTAGTGGCCTGTGTTCCCTGTATTCTAAGGCCCAGTTCCACAACTGACGGTTAACTCATAACCGAGGTTCAACTTATTCATTGTCTCTTTCCAATTTTAGAATTGGTAAAAGATGAGAAACAAGTTGAACCTCGGTTAAGAGTTAAGCATGAATTGTAAAACTGGGCCTAATAATAAGAAAGCTTTCTATAGCAGAAACATAAATCGACGTAAGAGTCTTTGTTTCTTATTGATTATCGAACAAGGATGACTCTTGTGTTAATTTGTTTCTTTTTAAACTGTATTCTCCTGGAAAAATTCTTGCATTCGTAAAAGAGTCACACACATATAGAGTTATCAGGGTTTATTTATCAAACTCCGATTAACTTAATTTATCAGCACTATTTTACTAAATAGTACGAAAAATAAAATAAAATTAATTAATTAAACATCAAGTTATATCAAATTAAAATTAAAATTAATTAAAATTCTATGTATAAAAAAAATGAAGAACTGTATATTAGAGATATTGTTTTAAGCGATTCTGCCGATTTTTTTGAGTTAATTGTCGATTAAGTTAATCGGAGTTTGATCAACGTCGTCTAATGTCCACTTCTATGTAGATTAACCTTAATCTCGGTTTAACTTATTTTTTATCTTGTTCTATTTCTAAGAATCATAAAAAGATAAAAAGTAAGTTAAACCGAGATTAAAGTCAATCTACATTGATTATAGAAATGGACATAATTCAAGCGATGCATTATTTTGTTTACACGTAGGACGAAATAATTTTTTATTCCATATTTAATTTCTGGGTAACGATTGTGTAGTTTTTTTTTTAGGACAGAAACATAAAAATTTTGCCATTAAAAATAATGGGAAAAAAATTCACTTTTCACGTTTCCTGCCTTTAAGAAAACATTACATGAGATTTGTTCTTTTCAACTAAACTTCTTGCATTTCTTTCCTCCTTTTTTCTTCATCACGGAGAGAAAAAAGAAAAGATGAACAATGTAAAAGTTCAGCAGAAAAGAACCTGGGGTTGTATTCTCGAAAAATATCGCGTACAAAAATATACGAAAATATTACACAGTATATATTACGTAAATTATAAATTTCCTAGTATTTTCGTATATATTTTTCAAAAATACGGTCCTTGGTCAACGATCGCCATATCTTGAATCGCGAATCGAGTCACGAATTCTAATCACCCATCACTGAGCGTTTCAGTATGAACGGCACTGGCACGCACCGTCATCGACCGCGGTGGGAACGCGGGAAGCAGCACTGCAAGCTGAAGATGACCGCATTCGCCGCTCGCGCGAGATAACGAAGTTGATCGACGGTGGGACGTGCGCCGAGCGAACCAACCTTACCAACCCGCCAACCGTCAGTGGTGCGCGCGGATCGGTCGCGTGCGGTGGTGGCACGTGGTGATCGATAAAGTGCGGTTTGTTACGATCGTGAGCATCGCGTGCCGTGCGGGCGAACGAGACAGATATGGCAAGCCACGACGTCGGCATCGGCGACTTTGTGTTGCTGGACGAAATCACGGTCGAGCGCGTGGTGGACAATCTCAAGGCAAGGTGCGTACACTCCGGAGTACCGATGACTCCGCTCCGGAATTTACAGACGCGATTCTTGACAGGTGGACGGCGGGGAGCGCTCCGCGCTCTCCGAGGCTCGGTTCGTCCCTGCGCCCGCGAGAGGGCGTGGCTTGCGCGTCGGCAGGTGGTCGCCTAGAGATAGTGAAGGGTTTGCTTGTCCGTGGAGTCTCTAATATCTTTATCCCCCGAAGAGATTATCACAGGATCTTTTGATTCAAATTCACCGCATGGTACTGACCCAGGTGAGCCTTTATGTTGGGTCGGAACAGGAGAATCTCAAGAAGAAGAAGAAAAAGAAGAAGAAGAAGAAGGGTTTATGTTCACCTTCCTTCATTCTCCTTACTTCAAACCGAACGGAGAACCGTTTATTGAACCGAGATATTAGAGATTTGTAAATGTTGACCGATCGATCATGTATTATGTATTTTATCAACTTTCCATTTCGAGAAACGGGGTTCTCGAACTTCATTACCTTATTATTTATATTATTACTCAGTGAAAGTGAAGATACGCGCGTGAAGCAACATTTAGATGATACTCAGGATGATTTAAGAGAATGAAGTACATATCTGTTTGTATTTCTTCCGTTTCTCTTTCTCTCTCGTGCTTCAAATGTTATAAATTTTTAATGTATCTTGAACTTAACCCGCTGAAGGCGACGATAACGTCTAGGCGACGATAGACGTCGTCGAAGTCATTTCCACCGGATAGCCTTGGCCAGTTAATTCTGGCTAGTGATGGTCTGTTTTTGCGAGGGTCGGGCGAGCAAGGCTGAAAGCGCGACGATGAAATTTACAGCGACTCCAAAATAATTTCTGCATCTTCATATATTTTAATCTTCAGAGACTAAAAATGAGGAAATTGTTATGTATAAAAATAATTTCTGCATCATCATATATTTTAATCCTTAAAGAATCAAAAGTGAGAAAATGGTTATAATATACACAGCGATTCTTAGGGTGTTTTTCATTTGATGACGTAAGTCGGCGCAAGTGTTTTTCTTTGTTACTCACTGAATGTCAAGAAAAATCAATTTTTGTTTTTATTGACTTGTGTCATTAGAAGGAAAGCACCTTTATATTTTAGAAGGCGAGTTTAGAAACAGTAAATATAAACGTACGTTTGTTTGAGATTTTTCATTTTTCCAATTAAAAATAAATTGAAGGAAACACTGGAAAAGAAAACGGAGTATCTTTGATGTAACTTCATGTTTAACTCACATTGTGATTTAAAAAATCAGGCGCTTTTTAATCATATTTTTTATAAAATACACATCACGTTATTTTATTTCGATATTTTTAATTGTATGTAAATTTATCTTTTCTTTTAAAGCAAACAAATCGAGGAAAAAATTAAAAAACGCTTTTTTTCATTGTTGGATTATTATTGGATTGTTTATTAAGAGGATATATTTCGCTTTTCAAAAGAAAACTATATAATCAAGAAACACGCGTAGTACATATCAAAAAGTTATAAATCTTAGAAGTAATTTATTCCAGTTTGATAAGCTCGAAGTAATCTCGTGTTTCATACTTTCGTTTTCATTTAATGATTCCAGTGACAACTTTTCCCAGACCAGTTGCACTGACACTAATTATTACTTAACTGGATGTCACTTTTCCGCATTACAGGCGAGACTGTAATTTAAACATAACTGACTAATATAACGAGTTATCAGATCATTGCGTGACTATAATCGGATTCTAGATGACAGCAATAATTAATATGCGACCGGTTGTTAATCAGCGTTAACTGTAACTAATTCGTCTTTTTTGTACCTTGGTATAGATGAAGCTATAATACAGAATTAAAAATAGTAATTAGCAAATTAACTTAGATTAGTTAATCGAAACAGTCGTTGTAATTTCATTGTAACGCGTCATAGATAGTCATAAACTCATCTTTTTTTTTCACGAAACTGAACTTTCTCCAAACAAAAATTCGGTGTCTCGTTGGAAAGACATTTAACTTTGTTAATTCTGTTGGTCTGTTGGAGTCTGTTTGATCTAAAATTTAATTAATTTTCTCTTACTAATATTTAATAAAATTTTTTTTCTCTGATATTTGATGACTTCTATTAATATAACATTAAAAAAAATTTTTTTAGAGCTTTTTGATCATAGTATGATTGTTTAGTATTTGAACAGATCACAGAATTAATATCAAGGAATATATTTCGCTAAAAATTGAATCATAGAATTGATAAACGATTACTAATTAATTTTCAATATAATTTATTGTCTATAAACGAAATCTTTATTTTGCCAAATTATTTCCAGAGATAAATGACGATTTAGTTAAGCATCTCTTCGTAAACGGGATCTTTATTCTGTCTTGCTGCCAAGTTTTCTGAATGATTTTCAAAGATAAACAACGAGCCGATAAGCGTGCGAGTTGAGAAAATCGTCGCTTAGCATCGCAAAAAAAGAACACGTCAGGGCAACTACTCCAATTTACTGTATCGTGTGTATCGTGAGGAGCATGGAATTAAATATCACACCGTGAGCAACTGAAGCAACGCTATTATACCTGTTGCACGATTGCGTGGGTGCATCATTTTGATGATAAAGAGCACGTGTACTCACGCAATACGTACGTTGCGTGCATCCGCTGCGAAGTCGCGCAGAGATCAAAGTCAAATAACATAATTTAAGATAAAGCGGCCGTTATTCATATATTCTTCCCACAATTGTTAGTGACTCAGAGAATGATGACTTTATAATTGCAAACATTTTTTAAACGTTTCTAAAATCTGAACAGCTTCATAATGCACACAGAATATTCTATTGCTAAGTGATTACTTAGTTTTTTTTTCTTTTAGGTAACTATTATTTTTAACAAAGAATATTTTCTTGATAATAGTTTTTAAAATTTTAGAAAAACTTATTATTATGTACTTAAAGCAAGAATTTATTTTCTTTCGAAGAATATTTTAGAAAATTTTATAGAAAAAGCTACTTCATATAATAAGCGAATTGAATTTTTGTTTTGACTTAATAATCTTGATTAAAATATTAAACTTACTGAGATTCAAAATATATTTAAATAAATTTTATACTTGTGATAGATTTGCAAATATATAAACTTTTGAAATACTTGAAAAAAGTAATTAAGATTTAAATACAAAATATGTACTCTTTTCTGTGTATAAAAAGATATCAAAACATCAATGATTTGTACAACATCTTTGATATTCGTAAATATTTTATCTGTCCAATATATATGAAGCTATTGTGCCTTTTATGCAAGTTACAAGTTTTTTTTTTCTGAAATATAGAACCCAGATGGCAAAATGACGTTTGTTATTTTGATCTAGAATGACATCTTTGTTTTTTTTTATTTTTATGTTAAAATAGTGACAGCTTGCTACCGTATTTTTTATGCTTTGTATGTAATTACTACGCTGGACTGAGATTTGAAATCACTTATACACTCGAAGATTAATGATACACAATGCATGACGCATATTTCTTGGAAAATGTATAGATATGTATGAGTGAAAATGGATTACACGCTCTGATTCATCGTACATTCTAGACATATTACGTGAAATCTTAAATAGATCTACATGTTAGATTAAATCAAACTAAGCTCGGAAGAATCAGTTAATTAGATATAAATATCTGATTGAATAATGAAACTCAATTAGGAATCAATCATTTATGTATATGAACATATCCAATTACATTAATATGAATTACAGAAATCAAGTAATTATCTAAAAATAAATCATATCAAGAATGTGTTATAAAACATTTAATTTTAAGGAACAGACTGAAGATTTCAATTACATTTCGAAAGATTTGATTTATATGAATCTATAAAGAACAAAACAAGACTTTCTTTTTCAAATTATGTAAGAGAATTGCTAAGCATTATCTTGTTTATTATAACATTATATTATCAAGTAATCTGACCAGAAAATTTTTCGGGAACTGTCATATCAGCTTTAGACGATTAGATCCATCTTTCCGATATCTTGTATCTAAAAAATAATAGGCGAACCCGTTTGAAATCTAGCTTGGAAATAAGATAGATTTCAAACGGGTTCGCCTATTATTTTTCCTGTACGCTTCAAAATGCACCATTAACACAACCTCGGCCATTTGCTAAACTGCAACTTTCACGAGAAAGAAGCAAAAGAGCGTATACAGAAAATCGTACGTAAAGGTCTTACGTTTATTTAATGTTAAATAGCGAATCGTACTCGTGATAAAAGAATCTTTCCTTTTTTTTTTTCAGGGGCACAGCATCTATGAATTAATTATTTCATGTAAAGAGTGATTCTTTTCTCCTGGCAGTTTTAACGATTTCACCAAGAGAAAGATTCGGAATTAGAAGTTTCAAATGATCGTATTATGATAAAATGATTGGTAATTAAAGTACAGTGCAAAAAGGATATGTATAACAATTAAAGAAAGTCTTGATTTGTTTTTTAAACGTTTTGCTCGTTATATGATCTCTGTTAATTTAATATTTTTCGAACTCTCTGTAATTCAAATCCTTTTAATTTATTCCTTAAAATTAAGTTCAATGTAGACTGATTGTCCACGAATTGATACATGGGTTGAGATTTTATTTTTATCGATTTATGCCATCATTTTAGACGACGACTCATGTTATCCGACACCAACGCGAGCCGAGAAGCACACGAGGACAAGCTCGTTTAGCGGTAAATTCGATGACGAGAAAATGAGCGTTCGAAGACGCGTATCCTCGAATATACACGACGAATGTATGCGACTCGCGTAATCCTTATCGGGGCTTGTGTCGGCGATGCGTCATCATCCTTGAGTTGTTGCATAGTTTTCATATTGTGCTCGCGTCATCCCTATGAAGCTTGATAATAGTCAATAATTAATTATGATATAATAATTTTGGTAAAAGTAAATAAATATTAAATGCGAACAAGAGCAGTTAAAAAATGTGATTAACAATAAGAATTACTGTTGTGTTAAATTAAGATTTTTTGCAGAATATTATAATTAATATCTATAACTATACATTATTATTGCTACACATTATTAATACTATATATTAATAAGATAATTATTAACGCCATATAATTAATAGTCGAATAAACTAATTTATTCGAACAGCACTTTTGTCTAGATTTATATTTCTTTAATTGTCAAAATTCAGCACTTCTTTTTTAATCGAATAGAAATCGAATAGAAATTGGAAAGAACGTTCTGTATGTTAAATATATCGTTTAAAATTTTTTGCTACGAGTAGAAAAATAATTAGTTACATTGGCGAGCACGCGATTGTCGCCGAAGTAAGGACAAGTGACTCATTATATGCCTCGGTAATCTCAAAGTTGAGTTGAGTCTGCTGTCTGGCAAATAATACTTATCTTTCGTTTTCGTGGATATCGATATCCATAGAATCGTAAAACTATTTATTAATAAACTTTATTATACGAGCTAATTGCTTTCCAAAGAAACTGAGTATTTCATCGAATCGTGCAGATTGCACGCAGAAAGTATAAAGTTGCTTGCGTTACTACACGGAGAGAATTTTCTTTTAAAATTTGATAGTTTTTTAAAATGGTAGTTGTGATATAATACAATATTTTAAAGATTTTTATCATGCACTTCAAAATTAATCAAACTTATTTTATTGTAGTTTTATTAATGAATGAGAGAGATTTACATTAAAATTCTTCAAAAAAAACAACGTTGACCTACGACTCCTATCATATTTTCAGCGTAAACTCTAAGAAAAAATTCTCTCCGTGTATGGTTTTTTGAAGATTATCATTATAAGAAAAATTTCATTTTAATGATATGAATTTTTTAGGGAATTCTATCTTTTTTGCTTTAATTCTATTTCTAGTTAAGATTCTACTTTTTAGTTGTTCACTCTTTCATATTTTTTTAAATAAATCCTCTGCTCTTATTGTTGCAGATTTAACGGGGGAAAGGTTTATACATATATCGGCGAAGTCTGTGTGAGCGTTAATCCTTACAAAAGCACCAATATTTATGATGTGGACCAGATTAATAAGTATAAAGGTACGATTGAGTTCAAAAAAAATACCGATAGTGTTTTTATTTCAAAATAAATATTTAATTAACTGGTGTCGAGACAAATAAAATGGACGCATTTAACTTTTAATAATATATTTTACAATGTTTTTATCTTTAAAATCGCTTCCAGGGAGAGAACTGTTCGAGAACCCTCCGCACATTTTCGCGATCGCGGATGCGGTGCATAAAGAGATGAAGCAACAGGGCAGAGACACCTGCATAGTCATAAGTGGCGAGTCGGGTTCTGGTAAAACAGAAGCTAGCAAAATCATCATGAAGTACATCGCCGCTGTAACCAATCTCAGCGGTCAGCAGGAGATTGAGAGGTACGAGTTGTCGTTTAGATTGTTTAGAAGCTGATGGCAATTAGTATCAGTTTTCACTATCTAATCACTGTTTGATGTGCGAACCTCTATAAGTGATAAAATTAATCTCAGTACATTTTTATACACGATCATATACATTACTTAATCGCACAATCAATGTAAAATGCAAAATTCTGTTGAGATTATAGTGAAAATATTTATTCTTTCCTTAGCGCTGCTAAGCGCGATAAAAATGCATTCTTACAGAGTGAAAAACATTCTCATCCAATCGAACTCGATATTGGAGGCATTCGGCAATGCCAAGACAAATAGAAACGACAATTCATCGCGTTTTGGAAAGTACATGGACATCAATTTTGATTTCAAGGGAGATCCCATCGGCGGCCACGTGACTAATTATCTCCTCGAAAAATCGCGGGTGGTCTATCAACAAAAAGGAGAACGCAATTTTCACTGCTTTTATCAGGTTCCGTTCGCTCGCGATCACTACAATTTCACGCTTGAAGCTTCCTGCGCGATTAGAAACTATAGGAATATGAATTGCTCGCAAATACAAAATATGTCATAGTAGAAATTTAATTTTTAGTTACTAAACGGCTGCAGCGAGGCCGAATTGAATAAACTACGTTTGGTGCGCGATCCGGCGGCTTATTATTTCATCGATAATGGAAAAAATAATAAAACGGCTTCCACTGATAGAAATGACTACAAAACTGTTTGTAGTGCCATGTTTACCCTTGGATTCTCTGCAAATGAGACGCATACCATATGGAATATCATCGCTGGTATCTTACATCTGGTAGGCAGTTGTCATTGAAAGTAAAACACTTTTCTTAACCCTAACATTTTTTATATTTTTCCTTTCGGTCATTATATGCGTGATGCACGTGATTTACTTCTTCATTATTTTCTAGGGTAACATCACTTTCAGGCTGGATGATGACAAACTTATAATCGGAAATAACAGTGCTTTGAACGACACCGCTAACTTGTTCTCCATCAACTCAAAAGATTTGAGCACTGCTCTCTCGCAACGAGTCATAGCGGCGGGTGGAGAAGTCATGCAGAAGACTCACACTTTGATCGAAGCTGAATACGGTCGAGATGCATTAGCGAAAGTGTGTTTAACATGCATTCAACTTATTTATTTTCTTATAGAGTTTTTTTTATAATTGACAGATATTGACAAAAATCTTTATAAATTTTTCAGGCTATATATGAGCGATTGTTCACGTGGATAGTATCACTCGTCAATGGATCCATCAACGTAAATAACAGCGACGACATGAGGAGATACGGAACACTGATCGGTGTGCTCGATATCTACGGTTTTGAAATCTTCGATGTAAACAGTTTTGAGCAGTTTTGTATCAATTATTGTAACGAAAAGCTACAACAGCTTTTTATCGGTGAGTGTAATGCTTAATATACACTTCGGATTGACGAACTTAAAACATAAAACAGTAAACTGCAATTACGAATATTTTGTCGCAGAGTTGGTTCTCAAACAAGAGCAAGAAGAGTATCATAAGGAAGGGATAGAGTGGCAAAACATTGAATACTTCAATAATCAGATCATTTGTGACTTGGTCGAGCAAGCTCACAAGGGAATGATAGCAATCATGGATGAAGCTTGCCTCAATGTCGGGAAGGTCACCGATGAGGTTGCTAGAAGATTTAAAGTTTCATTAAGCGAAAGAAGATCTAAAGTTTCTTACGAAAAATTAAAACACGCCTTTTTTTAGATGCTTCTCGATGCAATGGATAAGAAATTAGTGGACCATAAACATTATAGCTCTCGACAATTAAAACCGATAGACAAAGAATTGCAGCATAGGACACAATTTAAAATCAAACATTATGCTGGCGATGTAATTTATAATATTAATGGTTTCCTTGACAAGAACAAAGATACGCTCTTCCAAGATTTTAAACGTCTGCTATATCAAAGCAAGAATCCCGTAATTAGCAAAATGTGGCCTGAAGGTGCTCAGAATATTTTAAAGGTACAAAGATGATCGCTCACATATGTGTTACAAATATTATAATCTATATTATAATCGTTTAATGCTAAATGTAGATACAATTCATTCATCTGAACAAGATTGTACCTAATTAAATCTGCGTATTATTTCTTTTAGACGACAAAGAGGCCTTTAACTGCTGGTACGTTGTTCCGAAATTCTATGATCGCACTGGTAAAGAATCTAGCAAGTAAAGAACCGTTTTATGTCAGATGCATAAAACCTAACGAAGTAAAGTCTCCAATCGTGTTCGATGACGAGAGAGTAAATCATCAAGTGAGATATTTGGGACTTGTGGAGAACATATTGGTGAGAAGGGCTGGTTTTGTTTACAGACAACGATACGACAGATTTCTAAAAAGGTATTGAATGCAATAGAATTAAATAACATAGTTTCATTTGTTATAATGATTAGATAATTATTGGATAAGAATAAAAAATAAGAATAAAATAAATAAAAAAGAATGTCTATAAAAAAATAAACAGTAAAAATTATGTGGTTGTTAAAACTTAAGATTTACAAATTTTTTTTTGAACGACCCATTAAATTATGTAAGTATTCTAAACGCAAAGCTATCTTTCTGTTGTAGAAATAACAATGAATTTAATTTTTTGTTATTGTTTTTTTGTTACCAGGTACAAGATGATATCACAGTATACATGGCCAAACTTTCGAGGCGAACATGATATGGATGGTGTACGCACATTGATGAATGAGAAGCATTTCTCGGACGACGTTAAATACGGTCATACGAAGATATTTATTCGCTCGCCAAAGACCTTATTTGCATTAGAAAAGGTTAATTGACCAAATCTGGATTTTATATATCACGATAAAATTATAGTCATAGCAAATATTAATTATTTCGTTCGTAGATGCGCAACGACTTGATACCAGGCGTCGTGATTCTTCTACAAAAGCAATGGCGAGGATACATCTGCCGTCAGAAATACAAGAAGATGAGAGCCGCGTTGATACTAATGGAGCATTACAAAAGATACAAACGACGCATCTATATCAAGCAACTCGAGAGAACGTTTAGAAACGCCAAAAATCTTCGAGGTTACGGCAAGACTTTACCGTGGCCACGCGAAAATTTCGCCGTGAGACGCGTAGTACCCGCTTTGAGGAATATATATGCGAGATGGTGGGCGTGGATGATACTTAGAGCAATTCCTCGGGAGGACTGGCCGCAACTTCGATTGAAAGTACGCGCTTGTGGCAATTTTTGCAATCTATCCTTATCAGCTTAACATTTGCCATTTAAAATAGATTATCAATAACTCATTATTCGCTAATTATACCGATTATGTCATAAATTTGATTTACAGATGGCAGCGAGCGCTGTGTTGCGCTCGAAGCGATCTTACTGGGGCCAGGATCGTCGCTGGGATGGAAACTATCTGTGCAAACCGGACGAGAATCCTCAAAGCGATGTTTTCAACTCATCGATAAACAACCTACGAAACACCGACCATTTCAAAACCGTTCTATTCAGCGCATTTATTAGAAAGACTAACAGGTTTCTCATTTTGTTGATCATCTCATGATAGATGTAGCAATAAACAGTACGATAATCTAAAAAATAATGCAGGTACAACAAGCCAGCGGATCGTGTTTTAATAGTGACGGAACATACTGTGTATAAGCTTGATGGTGTCAAGTTTAAGAACATGAAGAAAGGCATGCCGATAGCGGAGATCACCGGTCTAAGTGTTTCGCCTGGAAAGGATCAACTTATCACAATTCACTCGAATCGCGGAAATGATTTCATTTTATCGATCATCGCCAAAGACGATAGGATTGGAGAACTAGTTGGCATACTGAGCAACCGGTACTACCAGTAAGTCGCTTCGAAAATATTTTAAAGCTCAATAATATCTGATATGCAAATGCACTTTATATACATGTATTGTACATAAGAATATTATATTTGTTGCAAAAATTTTACGAAAATTTTGATAAATGGTTTAATTGAATTCCAGGGGAGGTATATTTTTTATTTAATCGTAATCTCTCTCTCTCTCTCTCTCTCTCTTATTTGAACAAATCTGGCAATAAAATCTTTTTTTTTTCTTGGATAGACTTCGTGGTGCTGACCTGCACGTCACAGTGGACGCAAAGTTCAAGTGCATGCTAGGCAACAAGAGTAAATTGTTATATATTGAAGTGATGCCTGATGTCACCGAGCCTACATTCAAGAAGGACGGTAATCAAATCATTTATGCCATTCCACCATCGGTGGGCATCATCGATGGTGGTATTAATAAAAGACAATAGATCCATATTGGTTAGTTATAAAGTCTGACGACTTACTCGAGACTGTATCATACAGAAATATATTTTTTGATAATATACCATTGTGAAACGGTATATTATTAAAAATGTGTGCCGTTGTGCAATTATTTTACGGAAAGCTGGTTAGCGATTCCGTAAGATAATATCCAGTATTCGCATTTGAGTCTTTCCCGGTTGAATCGATCGTTTTGCATATATTTTTCACGCAGTATTAATCATGTTGTGACGAATGTCAATGCAATTTTATTATGACATTTATGACGAAAGTAACTATATCTGTTACGTAATCAAAGTGTGATGTTCGAGTTCTGGTTAATTATATTATGCATATTATATTATAAGCATTGACATATATTATTGCAATAGAAAATTCAAGTGTAGGTCATTTTCTGCGAAAATAATTTTGATAAGAACGTTAACAAGAATTATCTCTTAAAAAATTTACTAATTTTTTTTCAACAATATTATGACGTCATACAACATTATAACTTCTATATGACTTTTCATTATAACTTTAAAAGTTATCTGTTTGTCCTATGTTTCAACAGTTTCAGCGAAGAAACATTTTTTAATATTTTTTGAAGAATAAACGCTAGAAGTTTGAAATGTCAATTGTAATACCTGCATAATAGATATACTTGTCAAGAATATGTATAAAAAGAAAAGATGTTGCAGTACAAGTTAATTACGCATGTATACATAATGTATACAAGTCACTTGCATGGTATTAAAGTGTACGAGAAATTTGACTTTTTCCGTATGCGATATATTCCATCGGGTATTGCGCACATAACGCATTTCTCTGTAAATACTCTATAATGTATTATAAATATTGTTAGCTTATATATATATATATAATGCGCGTTGTAAGAGAGATCACAGATTTGTATGCAAGTCTGTGTATAAGAGAGGACGAGATGTGAAATCCACAAATTTTACCGGAATACAACAGCGAATGCGGCAGTGATTTATGTGAGATAATTAAAATGTTACTATCATATAACGGTATTATATAGAATGTTTCTCATTAACCGTAATTGTGCTGTAAGCTTGTGGCCTTTTATACTTATTACCAGATTGAAATATTTTTTAAAGACTTTTACATAAACACATAGAAATGCAAACAGCAATACGACAAAGCAAATATATATATATTTATATATATAACTACGAAAACAATGCGACAAAATATATATGCACACCCATAGTGCCTACTAACTTGACACAAAATGGAACGAAAATTAATTGCGTCCCTTTCGAAGAGAGATTTTGGATCTTCCGTGTACTTAGATTTAGAGACTGTATAGGAAATATATCCGTATATACGATCAAGCCTAATCAAAATACATATATATTATTTTACGATCATTTCGATGTTACTTCAATTAACATGCTGAGGAACTTGTTATATATTGCCATAGAGTCCGTTACTCCGGTACTTATGCATTTATGAAATATTCATTAAAAACAAGATAGTTTGCTTTTTAATTCATGTATATTCGTAGAACAGAGTTTACTTTATTTCCATCGGCGATTGTAATCATAAAGCGCTTTAAAACACATTGAGGAATGTGCCATTGTTAGAAAATAAAGTGGAATTTTCATCTTGTATTCTTTGTATGTTTCCTTACTTTCCCTTGTAGTATTATAGTTTTCCTTGTACTGTTCCTAGTGAAAACTAGCCATATTATTACACATTATATCACTTTGATATACTTTCAATATACATAATATGTAAAAAAAGTGTTCGTATTATTTTTTATTGTTGAAAAGCAACATCTTTTTACAAAATAGCAGTTACACTAGTCGATCCGTTGATACATGTAAATGTATCCTAACTCTTTCGGTGGGTTTTCCGATAAAGCAACCTGCAATAATAAATTCGTAAGAAAAGAAGCACCAAAATTTTCAGAAATGATAATTCCATCAAAATAGAACTCAAAGATTATCTAGAAATAATTGTCGTACTTTTTCGTCATTAAATATCACCCATCGATCTTCCTTCAGTAAATGACAAACATAATGGCCTACCATCGTCGATGTACCCATATGTGATATAAAACCCACTAGTTTGTATCCTAAAAAGAAGTGATTATGAAACTATCAAAAAAGTAAATTCAATTTCTCTCAATGATGATATAAATGTAAATCAAAGCATTATAAATCTCGATAATAAAATATCATAAATCAATTATAATAATATATTCGATTAATTCTAACTTCCTTCACTTTATTTTTATCCATTTTGGCATTTGTCCACATTATTTATAATAGACCGAATATTTTATTTCGAATTGCTACTACAATCCGCAATTTGAAAGATAGATGATTTAATTGACTCACGACTGCTTCCGTCTCTGAACGATTCCTTCGCTGGCGCCGCGTTACTCTCCGTTTCCGGAGCATCAAGCTCAGCTTGATGACTGAAAATCCAATCAGCCGCGCGCTCTAAATTGTTGTTGGTCGCTTTGAGTGCTTTTGTCGCTTGTTCCCGCGTAAAACCCATGACCATTACCATTTCCAAAGCAGCTTGATCTGGCACAAACGTATCTTCGCCTGAAATTAATAATCAAATAAGTCAATTAATCGGCTATAATTCAACGCTAAAGCGAATCGATTTACTAGATTTAACGTCAACTCCTGGTGGCACGAATGGTTCATCGAAGTCGGAATCCGCAATGTGTTCCATCACCCAATTAGTCGCGGCTTCGAGATCACGGTTCTCCGTAAAATATAGAGCTCGCTTGCACGCGTTTGGTGGAAAACCCATATCCATCAATTCCTTTAAAAGTTTCGCGTCATAAACGGGCGCTGGCGGTGTCGCACCATCCGGTAACAATTCCTCGCCGGACTGCAAACCGTTTCCACGTAGAAAGCTCAGATCTACCGTGTCCGGCATCTCTATCGCCACGTCTAACTTAATAGGTGTCCAATCTTCTTTTACTGTGAATTTCTTCAAATGGATCAGCAAATAATCTGGAAAGCTGGCTAATCTGGTAGTTCTAAAGAAATAACAATGTAAAAATAATTAGCTAAAAAATCGAGAATCTGCTTGATTTTTATGATTATGAAATAAGGGACACTCAGAAATATACAATAGATTATAATATTATTGATTTCTATTAAACGGAGTTAAGATGTTTGAATATTAAATTACCAAGTGAATGAGACAGTGTCATTGCTAGCTAATCAATAATTATAATACTTACTTGTGTGCTATCGTCTTTTCGTTTAATGCTGAACTGTAAAACTGTTCCACAATTTCCGTGCGACTGAAACTTTCAAGGCATGACGACAATTTTATACGAGGTCTCACGGGATTATTAGAATCTAGTTTCTGCCCTTTCGCTTTGGCTTCCTTCTTCTGAGCCTCGTATGCAGCTACCTCGTCCTAGATATATCGCTTTATCAATTTCGGTATATAGCAAGGGCATTATTTTCCAAAAAGATTATCAAATGCGTTCAAATGTACACACCTTATTCACTGCCACTTCTAACGGTATCGGCAACGGCAGGATATATTCCGGCCGATTGGTGTACTTGACCTTGTTGGATTTGCCACACTGATATCTTTCCTCGACTTTAAATTTAAAACATTCCGTGGGACACACCTCATGTCGATTGTTGCGCTATTTAATCAATTTCCCAATTAAAATCTTCGACACAATTTAACTTAATAATAAAGACGAAAAAATTAATAGTTACACTAAGTAAATTAATCAGGTAAAGAAGGAATTCCTGAGCATCTTGTTGTCGATTCGAGAAGAAGCCGGCATGTCCGCGACCAATCAGGACCTTAAACATCCGCGGTGGAATACCCTGCCGCGACTCGTCGTCCGTGCCGGATTTGCTCGGTTGATCCGAGTATTTGCCAGAGAGTAAGCCAATACCCAATTTTGCCCTGGAAAAACAGAGATTCGTTAAATTATACTTCAGAATTTTAGATGAATGATAAATACTACCTTATCGAGTATCATCGCATAACTCACATTTGAACATTAATGTCCGATGCTGGGTCGTTGTGATTATTAGCGAATATTGTTGGCGCTCTCTCCACATATCTGAAATTTACTGGCAATTACTGGACGTCGATCCTATAATATTTCTTTTATCAGAGTGACTCTGTCAGTCCTATGTGTATGGTCGAAGCAAAAATCATTCGCGGAAAATGAAAACGCATCATCGATAATTTTACGCACCTTTTAACGAAATCGGGAATAATAAATAGCATTTGCATGACGCTGTTGAGGTAGCAAGAATTTCCCAGATTAGTCAGCCCAGTATAGCCGGAGCCGTACAATGGTGTCAATTTGCTGGCTGCTTCTTGAAGGGACACCCATTCGCCAAACTTTTGATTCAGATCCAATTCTAGTTCGATCATTGATTTGTCCGTTTTCTCCATCTGAGCGATGTTGATGCCCCAGTGCGACAGATGCGCTGTCAGATTCGGATCATCTACCATTTCGTCCTCATCGTACGAAAACACGTCGGCTTTACCGCCTTTTGTGATCGTGCCCAGCTTCACGGCTAGAGGATAGTCAGTTGCGCGGTAGTGTTCCTCCGCATGACCATTGCCGCCACTTCCATCGTAGAACTTACGACCGCAGAGCACACTACCGTCGGTCAAATTAAGCCACAGATTCTGTGTGAGATCACATTTCTCGCACTTCCAACCACTCGGCGGAATCTTCTTGCCATTGTCCAGCTGCTTCAGAGTTGCGGCATGTCTGGAAAATCCGACAAACTTTATTTATGCATTCTTACTTAATAACAGAAAATTTTTTTTTACAAAGATTTTGTAATCAAAATTTCTGATACCTATATAACCAAACATTATTGCAGTGATTAAAAGAAGTTGAAAGAAAAGTTTCTATATCTATCAAATAAAATTTGAATATATTAATTCTGAGTGATGGATTTAAAAGCAACATAAAAGCGTTCAGTATGTTGTTGTATAAAGGATATTTGTGAAAATTTACTCTTCTACTGAATATATATAATTTCATAGACGCAGTCGCGCAACTAATTGTATATTAAGATCATCCTGTGGTATTAATAAATGCCACAATGAACTTTTTGAGGGACTCACTTTGACTCCGCTCTGACTTCTCCATCCCACATGCTGGCTACTGCTTCTACTTGCGCCACCGCCCATGCACCTTCCATTTGTAATATAGTCTTAACTGCATGTTCCACCTGCCGATAATATTAAATATTTTAAATATACTGTTTGATAAAAAAGTTATTTAAATGTCGGGATTATTTTTTTCGTAATGGTGACATATATGGCTAGATGCTCAGGACCTTTCTCAGATTTTCTTGAAAGGTCGAAATAGGTCCTGTGTCATATTTTGAGAATAATATTTTGTTCGAGAAAAAAACATATCTGTCGCCGTTTACGAAATAATGATTGTTTTGTTTAGACCTGTATTTATATTTGTATTAATATTTTTTTGTCAAAAAGTGTATTATCAATCATATATAATAGACTCTCAATTATACACAATAGAATCTAGCGATAAGATGTCAAACTTTTGATTATTGTTTTTGTTAACTTTAGTAAGTTAGACTAAATAAGCTTGTATGAATTAGAATAAAACAGCATATGAAAAAAGATAGTATATATATTGTACTTCTTGTTTTAAATCACTTGATCAAAGTTTGAAGTAGGATCTCTAATACACAATCTCACAGATAAATCCTACCTTTTCAGGTAACTCGCTCCCGGGATAAGCAATAGTAAGGAAATCAGGTAGAATGACTATCTGGTATGTCTCTTCATAGATATACTTCTGCTGATCAGGCATGAATCCACCTACTGTCCCTATCGCCAGTCGCGTAATTTTCTTTTCAGGTCCATCTCCCTGTTCCTCAGGTGAAATCTATGAAAAAATTTACACATATTTTTCAAATTAGGTATAAAAAGGATTATGTAAAAATAGTATATCTAACAAATCTTTTTTATCGATGTATAGAGTTTATCAATTATTTTTATTTAAAAAATCAAGCTTTGATTTAAACACAAACATAACTACACTTCAAATAATGATAGGGTTAGTGTGTAATTATTGACGATATAACTTGGTATCGACAGAACTTTTGTATAGAGAATGTCCTATTCGTATCATATATTACATCCTGTTTATTTGAACACTAAAATTGCCGATGATGCCACTTTCAGCTCTGCAACCATTTAAAGGTTTTTCTTTATTATATTAAACATATAATATAAAATATTGAAAATATATAAATATAATTCAAATATATAATTCTAACAATACAAATAATACTAAAATAATACTTTTCACTAATCATAAACAGGAATAAGAAATTGGAAAATTGGCATTTGACAATTTTAGCAAGATATCTACTATTAGCAGTTCTAGAGTTAATAATAATATGTTGTACCAGCCTCCATGCAAAGCAAAAAGCCTGTTCTTGTTAACTGAAATAGTATGTACGTGTACAATACATCTCTTATCTTTTTTTCTCCAAATTAGAAAGAAAAGGATGAAAGATAAATCATGCAAAAAGTTCAACATAAAAAAAAAAACAAGTTTAGAGGTCAAGATCTCTTCAACATGATAATAAGTCTATTCTATTTAGTTGAATTTCTTTGGTACAGTTCATCTTTCTCTCAAACACGAAAAGAGAAATCGTAAAAAAAGAATTTCAGCTAAAAAGAACAGGTCTCATGAATTTATACTAGACAAACAGAAATTACCTCCTTCTTAGTACGTTTAATATGAAGGTAGACGGGATTACCGGTGTTCTCATAGTACCGGGTAACATGCTCCCGTCCAAGGCCTAAGAAGGTAGTGAGGTTGACATACAGGCCGGTGGCTGTATCCTTGGACAAAGAAGAAAAAAACATTATATTTTTTTCAACTGATAACGATCGCGCCCGACAGTCTCGCTGGGGGTGTCGTCGGCAAGGGGAACAAAGGACGAGGGATAATCTTACTGGCGTGTCGAAGGAGTAAACGCACTCGTCCTTGTATATCCTGTCGCCCTTACGCGGGATATTGATCTTATCCAGGTGTTTCGCCAACTCCGTCAGTTCCATGATGAAAAGAGGCGGTTTGCCGGGTTTGTTTCGGCCAATTTCTTCTTTTCCTCGCTATCTCCCTTCCTCTTCTACCCTCTTCGATAGGAGCAAGTAACGGATCAACTCTCCGGATCGCTCCTAAAGACCTCGAGCGGTAAAAGCGTGAAACTCCGGAGTCCAAATCCAAAGCTGCCGATAGGTCTGTTCGCGTTGCTTCAGTTGCTTGTACTTTTTGCACTTATCGTCCTCTCTTTCTCTCTCTCTCTCTCTCTCTCTTTTCAAAACGTCCGAATATATATTTATCTCTTTTTAAGTGCACATTTGGGGATATCAAGGAACGCGAACAGACCTCTAACGCCGACGTAAATAAACTTTCCGTTTCTGCATAGGTTAGGTTGCTCGCTCCGCTTGTAAACATGTCACTCCAAATGTTCACTTTTAATGACACTTAAATCTACATTTTCATTCTCCGTATTCACGAATACGCCGCCCCTAATATTCTAGCTGAAAATGCTTCTCAGAGAACGGTTTTCTAACGGAGACGCGTCGACACGGAGAAACGTGGAAGGTGACGTTTGTGACGTCACAAGAGGATCGCGCATCGTGAGCGGGGAGACGGATAAGTGACGAAAGTCAGGTTTGTCCAGGAGAAATCTCACGTGGATGATATGTCCTTCCTTCGTGGATCCGCCAACTATGTCTGGTGCACCACCAGCGTGCTCGGCAAGGGCGCGACCGGCGCGGTGTTCCAGGGTGTCAACAAAAACAACGGGGAACCAGTTGCGGTGAAAACCTTCAATCAACTGAGCCACATGCGGCCGCACGACGTACAGGTGAGAGAGTTCGAGGTCTTGAAGAAGGTCAAGCATGAGAACATTGTCAAGCTGCTGGCGATCGAGGAGGAGCAGGACGGCAGAGGAAAGGTCATCGTCATGGAACTCTGTACTGGCGGCAGCCTCTTCAACATCCTGGACGATCCGGAGAATACGTACGGCCTCGCGGAGAGCGAATTCCTGCTGGTGTTGGAACACCTATCGGCTGGCATGAAGCACCTGCGCGATAACAATTTAGTTCACCGGGACTTAAAGCCAGGTAGAAGATCCAGGATAATATATGCAAATATAGGCTGCTTTCCTTTTAGGAGACACAATTGACATACATGTTTTCTTGTTATTCACTGAATATCAAAAAGAATCTTTTCATTTTAGGGGATACAGTTAACAAGTGTCATTCTATCTTTGTTACTCACTGAATGCCGAGAAAGATAAAATGATGCTTGTGTCATCAAATGGAAAGCATCCTTTGTCTATTGTGTGTTCTTGTCCTAAAAGTATAATCTAATGAGTGTGGATAAAATTGTCAATAGTTGCAAAATAAACATTTTGCTGAATGCAGTCATTATTATTGTACATCAGTTGTAATTTTTTTTTATTACAAAACAATTTTCCGTTTGATTTTATTCAGAATTAAGGCGACTTGGTTTTACTGATATTTTTAGCACTTTAAGAATGTGTATTGTATTTGAAGTTCTTCAGTCATCCTCTGTTTCTTCTCTCTTGCGCAGGTAATATAATGAAATTCATCGCTGACGACGGTAGTACGATATACAAGCTTACTGATTTCGGGGCCGCTCGGGAATTACAGGAGGATCAGCAGTTTGTTTCACTATATGGCACCGAAGAGTATCTGCATCCAGATATGTACGAACGTGCAGTCCTGAGAAAACCTGTCGGCAAGACCTTTGGAGCAACGGTTGATTTATGGTCCATAGGTGTGACTCTCTATCATGTCGCGACGGGTAATTTACCGTTTAGGCCGTTCGGTGGGCGAAGGAATAAAGAGACCATGTTCTACATCACCACAAAGAAGGCATCAGGCGTGATATCCGGGCTGCAAACTTCGGAGAACGGACCGATTGAATGGAGCAGGGAATTGCCGCAGGCCTGCCAGCTAAGCACAGGCCTGAAAAAGATAGTGACGCCGTTGTTGGCTGGCTTGCTGGAGGTGGATCCACAAAGAATCTGGAGCTTTGAGCGATTCTTCAGCGAGGTCACGGACACGCTTTGCAGGAAACCCATTCACATATTTAACATTCATAAAGCCAGTTTGATTAAGGTCTTCCTACATCCGGAAGAGAAATTAGTCGCTCTGCAGATACACATTCAGGATCAGACCGAGATCATGCCCCACGCGCAGATTCTTTTGCTTGGAGAAATTCCTCTTACGAATCTCGTTGAAGAGTCTACACCAGGCAAAGGATATCCCAACACTAATAACGACAAACCATTGATGTTGTTTTCACGAGAGAACAACAACGTCGTGTTGCCGACGGAGACCGAACTGCCCAAATTTCCCGTCTTCGCGAATCTCGTTTCCGTAGAGAACGACGCGAGCCAAGCCAAAGTCGCGTGCTCCGTAGGACATGTTTGTAAACGTAGAATCGACAAACTGGCCTTGTGCAGCAAATTATCGCGGGACGCCATAGACGCGTTTAGCGGTCTTCTATCTACAGAGCTTACTCGAGTGCTGGAGAAGTGTCAACATTCAAAGGAATTCACGAAAGCAGTGGAGGATACCGTATTGGCAGTAGAAAGGAGTGAGACTTTCGCCAGACACGTGTTCCGAAAGTTCGGCAGTCAAACTGCAGTGGAGGTCAAAAGCTGGCGGAAGGAATTGGATGTGAAGAGTAAGGAACTTATGAGCGAACTGACTCCAGCAATAGTGCAACTCCATCAGAGGTAAATCGTCTTAAAAGATGCAAAACTATAACTGCTACATTTGAAAAATACGTTTCATCGACAGAGATCGATTCCTTCTCTATTTATGAGCATTCAGTTTTCTTTATAATCTTGCAAAGTACAATCGACAGTTTAAAAAGAAATCTAATATATGAGATTTGTCTTTTACGACTGAACTAATGTTGACCTATATTTAATTACATTTATACCATTAAGCTACCGATTACATTTTAAAGACACTCTTTGTGTACTTAAATAGGTATATGTTTGAAATTTGGCGAAAATGAGAAGGAAAGTAGTACAGCAATAAAAAAATAAATTTATTATATTATTATTGCAGGTATGTAAAAGAAGGCAACTTACATGGGGAATGGGACAACAGTACTCGCGGTTTGTGGTGTCCGTGGACCACGAAAGCAAGTCAGAGAGCAGCAACCTTAGTCGATCGCTTGAGAGATGGATGGCAACATTTATTGAGGGACAGGGCCACTCGTAGTCTCACTTACAACGATGAACAATTCCACGTTCTTGAACGTATAAAAGTATGAAAATTTACGTATTGAGTTTCCCAGTCTATTATTATAAATTAAGATAGAAATCAGAAAACTTGCAGAAATTATTTTTTTCGTAAAATTCATTGAAACGTCGCAATCTTCATTGAACAGGTCACGGAAACGGGACGTCGATTGAAAGCGCTTCTCGAAACGGAGTGTATACCAGCAATGACACAACGATCCGAATGCGTCGCCGATTGGTACAAAATGGCACAAACGGTGTTCCTGCAGACTCAGATATTGGACAAGGACATAGACAGTTATGAACGTGTACTGGAATCATTTTCCTATCATTTATCGCAGGAGAGCAAGGAACGCAATGAGAATCTATTGCACTCGTTAGACAGGCTTCCCGGCAAATCGAAAACAATCGAGAAAACGAGTGTGCCAGTGCAGGAGAGCACGAAGAAATGGCGCAACATCTGTGACACGCAAGAACAAATCACGATGCTTCTTTACGAAAACGGTCTGCTTGTAGACCAGCTTGATCATTTATCAGTGATTGATAGGCTGGATGACATAGGCGATACGGGATATGAACTTTAATATACGTTATTGTCGTTTTCTTATTAATCGGACAATGACTGTGTTCCGACATACATTGTAAAAAAGAGTATTGAAAATCTACTCTCTAAATTCTTTGGAGTGAATCTCATTCTAAAGAATGAAAATTTAGTTTTAAAAAATAATGACTCAATTTTCAATCTCTAAGAGTGAGATTTCACTCTTTAGAATGAGATTCATTCTGAAAGTTTTAGAGAGTAGAGTTCACGTTATGTACACCATAAATCTTCAGTATTGGTATATCGGAACACGGTCAATACCTATGAGATGAAGACTGAAATTTAAAATGTATATATATTAGAAACTCGATGTATTATGTAATTATTAGTGTATATATTGTTAAGATAAACGTTAAATGAATTCGTATTCGCTTTAGCTAAACGACTAAATAATATTTTATTTTATATCAACGATTTGGCCATTTGTCTCTAACAGGTCCAACGATTTTATTTCAATAAATAATTATATTTTTATACAATAAAGTTAAACACAAGTTTTACATATAATTATGCAGCAAAAAATTTAGCAAATCAGGAATGTCTCTTTTCTTTTATATATATGTTATAAAAATCGGTGCGTACGAATTTTTGCACTTGAAAAAACGAACGCGTGATTCATACATCTACATGACTAGTATTCCTCTCGACTAAAGAATTCAGTCTTTGTTTGCGCTTCTGTTCTCTGTGGTGTTCCTGTACTACATGGAAATGTTTCAACAGCTTGTTGAAATCGAACGGGCAATCAACGTCTATTTCCTCCTGTTCGCTTTTAGGAATCGGCTTCGTAGCTGGAGGTATCGCTGCTAAACGACGTTGCAAAGTAGCATAGGCATCACTCTGCGGCAGGATCATGAGCAAGCCATATAACGCGTATATCAAAGCATCATTCTTCTCCCATTCTAATAGCTGCAGTCTCAGATCTTAAACAAAAAAAAAAAAAAAGAAAAGAAATATAACGCACTTTTAATGTTTTTATTAGCAACATGATATTGTATACTTACAAGTAAATATCGGTGATTCTATTAACTGTACCAATTTATCTATTTCCGTTAGGAACTCTACTGTGACCTCTATGTTTTCGCTGATACATATAAATGTTAAGGTATTAAAAATGTTCGTTGAGGTAATGGAAACAGATAATCTGAAAAAGAATAGAAAAAAGGATACAAGGATCGAATTATGTTGCACGCATGTCGGTAATGCTGAGACAGGAGACATAGGGCCACAGTTGCAACCGGATTGTGACACCAAGACACATACAGGCACTCAAATAACGCGCAACTGTCCTGAAAAAATTTCCATTCATGAATCTATTTTATTTATGTGTCATAAAATGAGGTAACTTTGGGTTACCCCAGTCAAGATAACTTTGGCCAAAATAAAAAAAAAATGCTTAAGACAGCACGCATATTCAAAATTAGGAAACGTAACATCTTAAAACGTCTTTAAGATGTTTTTAAGACGTCTTTTGACTTTAGCATACATGCTGGATTTAAATTTGACGTATCGATTTTAATCTTCTCTATAATAAAATTTCACGAGAAAGCTGAATACACGCAGACTTACTGGAGAGTCCAAATGCCTAAGTTTGTTGCGCAAATCAAATAACTCGGAACTGGTTAATAAGATAACATTCAGAGTTTGTATCATAGTACAGGCGAAACTTAAATTTTGCTCTTCCAACAATATCTTCGCTAGGGTCTTGTATATATCCTCTGCGCTCAAAAGCACGCACAGCTCTCTTATAATGAAAGCGCCTCGTTCTTCTAACAAATGTCTATCGGTTGAGAAGATCCTTAATAAATTAACTATAAATTTTGTGAAATACTTGTTCTGCATCTTCTCATTAGGATTGGTTACTATCGCCTCCGGAGATTTCGAGCTGATGATCTCAGCCATTACCACTAAAGTCTGTTGCACCACCTCGTCGGAACTGTCACTTAAGGATTTCATTAATATGGGAAACAAATCCTCGATATGATTAAACATTTTTTGCGGAATATTTATGAACAAGTGGTGTATCCATTTTAGAACTGCGACTTTAGTTTGGACCGATAAGCATAACAAATGCTTTGTAAGTACTTCCACTACACTGGCGAGATCCAAGTTTTCATCCAGAGAATAATTTTCTATTGTATCTGAAAGAGAAAGGGACAGAAATGTTATTATTATCATGTATATTTTCTAAATGATATGAAGATCTCTCACAAACTTTAAAACAATTCAATTTCAGAAATGATTAGAATTTTAAATATTTGATTTCAAATGATCTTTGCAGTAATTCGAAATACTCATGAATTACCGTTCTTTTCTCTCATAGAATGTGCCTTATTTTCTTGATCCTTATTTGTGACCTCTGTACTTTGGACAATTATTAATTTCATTAAATTCGCGTTTACTTGCGTTGCGGTTTCTTTGATACTCTTACGTGTGTCGCCGTCATACGCCAAGCATGGTAAAACGGCCACAAGAATTCCGGACATGTACGGGAGCATGAGAGGCCCGGATAGGTGCACAAATTCTTTGATCCACGTGATAGCAGTCAGTTGAAGCAGATCGTCGCTACTCTGAGCGTGTGTTATCAATATGTTTATCATGGCCGGGAAATCCACTCTAGCGGGATTGGATTTTATGCTACGTAAAAATTCACCGAGGACCGTATCCGTGACTTTTTTTATCTCTAATGTCGGATCCTCCAATATCTTAAACAACCCATCGAGTATTTCAGGTAGAAATATTATTAGGTCCATGTTGGGCACCGCATCCAGCACAGATATCCATGATATTACAAACAGTCTGCCAAATGGATTCTTTGTATAAATACGCTCGCGCAATAGAGGTATAAATTCGACTAAACCAAAGAGGCCGCTTTCCGTTACAATGTCCTGAAATAGGATATGAAATGTATGATGATATATATCTATACATTCTTCAGATAAAGATAAATGTAAAAATTTTTGTAAAATAGTGGAACAATTGGCGCTGAATAAAATGTGTATAAATATAAATAGCTTCTGTACATTTAGTGAATCTTTATACAACTAGGATATCAGGAGACAGTAGTATCTCGCGTTAAAATTTTTAATATCTTATGCGAGTAATAAAGCGTTAAGAACTTCTTTAAAGTATTCTTCAGCTACCTTCATCAATCTGTCGAGTAATTCAGTGGCGTTTTTTATGTTCTGCTCAGTATCGCAGGCCAATTTGCTAAGAGCAGCGAAAATGTCTGTAAATTGAGGTAGCACCGCTCCCCTTGCCACTTTGACTACATTATACAGACTCTCGCAAGCATAATATCTAACTCTCAAGTCATAATCATTGAAACATGCTAGAATTGGATGGATCAAATCTTCTATATATTGACCAGTATCCTTTCCGAGACCGACTGCAATCGCTGCAAGACCTATTAAGCCACCTTTACGCGTATGTGGATTCTGTGAAGTAGCAAAGTCCTGCCCAAGAACTTTCAGCAGCCTCTTGATCTGCACGATGTTGTTATGAGCAGCAAATTCCTTCACCATCCTGTGAAGATTAATAAAAAAAATACATTAATCATTAAATGGAGAGAGAAAAAGAGAGGGTGGAGAGAGGGGGGGGGAGGGGGGAGGAATCAGAGTAGCTTTTTGTGTAATAATAACGAACTCTAATATATAATAATAAAAAAATCCTTTAAGGATTGCAGAATAAAAAAATCCTTTAAGGACTGCAACTCGGAAGAAGAACTTCGGGAAAAGCAGAAAAAGAGCTTCATAAAGCGTCCAGCGATGCAAGTATACACAGTATAAATAACCTTACTTCTCTATCTCCACAGCAGCTGGCTTCCGTTTCTCGTACAACTTGTCATTGAGAGAGCGCACGCATGCCGCACTCAAGGGTGCGTAATCTCTCTCTGATATCATCCTGCGTGAAATATTATGTGCTTCTAGCTGCTGGACAAGGTTAAAACGTGTCAAAGCACATAGCCGCGACTCGAAAGTCAGACGTATAGTTGTAGACGGAATCCGAGACGTTCAGTTTCTTCTTTTTCTTCTTCTATATAAGCCCTTCGGTAATTGAAAACACAAGACTCGGTCGAAGTTGGCAGTGTTGGCACCTGTCGGCACCACTTCGAAAAAATATCCAAAAAGATTACATCCGAACCGAGACACATCTATCCTGGGCGAGTGAGAACAAACGACTACGTTCGGCAATTGTCGTATTATCAGCTGTCATGTGACGAGTGCGACGAACGCAAACGAACATGTCCGTTTACGCTCGTGCGCTCGATTTGAATTCAGCTTTAGGATGTACGACTCTTTTCGATTCCAATCAACTCATTAAATAATATCTTTATTTTATTATATGGATTATTAATTTTTGATAATTTTTGACACGTAAACAGAAAGGTCAGAGACGATAATTAGTTTCAGAAATTTTGCTTTAAGCGACTCTGTCGGTTGAATTAATTTAAAATTTCCAAATAAAGGAATCATTCTAAGTATTATTATGAAGTTTATTGTTTAATCAGAGTATTGATACTTTTTATATACATTCCACAGACATGTCCTTTATTATGCACTATAAATTACTTTTACATGCTTTGTAGAAGTCTACATGTCCGTCCGCAAATAAGTTGTCGACGTCGATAATATTAACATATTTATCAAATTCAGGATTCATACTATAATTCACCTGAACTTTTTTAACAGTACTCTTTTTTGGAATAGGCACAGCAGGTTTAAACGCTACACCTACAGGATCATATTCCACGTAGAGCTCCTCTGGTGATCTAAAATTAATAAAACGGATGATGTAGAAAGGTTCAACACAACTATTTATAAGTCTAGTCTTTTTAGACAAACTTTTCTATATAATTCATCTTTTCTTTTTTTCCAATGTGAAAAGAAAAAGAGAAAAAATGAGCCATGCAAGAAGTTCAGCTAAAAAGAACAGACCCCATATTTAATAAATATACATGATGGACACATATTTGATGAATTTATTATAATTATTAGAGGAAATTGGTACTTACAACTTCGCAATTTCAGCAGTTAAACTACCTTCACCGCTCGTAGGTGTAATATACGCTATATTTTTAGCGAATTGTCGTACTACACTATGATAATGACGCTGTAAGAACAATTATGTTACCAGTTGTTCTATTATCTTCAAACAAAAAAAGTATATTTAAGGTAGTACCTGTAAAGCAACGAGCTCGTACAACGCTGTACAGTGAGCATTGCAATAATCAGGTTCCTCAATTTCGACTTGATAATGACCGTCACCGGTACAGTCAGTGTCCAATAAAACGTGAGCTGCTTTCCCAAGCTGCATCACTTGCTTGATAATACCAAGAGTTCCCAGCGTCGCATTATGCTGCAACTGTAATGCCAATGTGCTTATTCTTTTTACAAAGGCTATCATACGGGTCTGCGTAATTCTCCTTCGCTGATGAATGAGAATTTGCAGCAACGTCTGCAGCACGGTCTCAGTTTCCGAGTGTGTCCTCCCGCAATGAACTTTCAATATATTTTTATACAAATGCACATAAAATCTATACGATAAAAAATGTTATATAATTTTATGTATATAAAATACATACCCCTAACAGTATATAATTTATTCCATAAAATATATAAAGTATTAAGGAGAAAGAGAAAAATTATGTACAGACCTATACGGATCAATATTCAACGCTGCAGCTTGTCCAGATAATATTGTAAATATACATTGAACACAGTGCAATTGCTCTCTTAATCCCAAATTACCTTCCTCTATTAATCTATCTATGGCGCCTACTAAATCTTGATAAAAATTAATATTGATACAGTGTGCAAATCTGGAATGCGTAAGACATTGTAATAAAATATTAACAAAAGATATAAAATAGTAATATATAAATTACGTTACTTGGCTAATCCTTCTAGACACACAGATAATACTTTGCTATTGGGAGCTTGTTTTAGAATTCTGAAATATATAGTAAATACTATGCTCGTTATTTCAGTGAGGATTTTATGCTTTGCCTGTTTATTTTCCTCGCCCTTCGTCTCGAGCATTTCTTTTTCTACTTGCTCCAGTTTCTTGTTCTTTTTCCTCTCCCGTTTGCTTAATGCGAGAATTCTTTGTTTATGAGACATGAGCTTTTTTTGTTTTGTTTCATCCTCCTTTTCCTTGTCCAAATTAATATCTTTGATGCGAAGAGCTAGTAACACAGATATTACCTCAGAATGTACAGAATGTTTCCTTGACTTGATATACTGATTTAATTTTCGAACTATCTGAAATTTTATTAGTGCGATAAATGTGTCATAATTTTGTAATTACAAATATATATATCAAAACATAAAATAATAATAAAATTCCTATTATAACTTACTGTGAGAGATAGCTGACCACGTTTGTCTTCTTTAAATATTTGAGAAATACATTGTGCAATTTTTTCTCTTATGTTACTCCGTTTGTTATCCAACAAAGGAAGAACGTAATTAGCTATATTAACAGAAAAATTAAAATATGGATGGACGGCGAGAAGCTCGCACATACATGATATAGCTGTCTCGCCCAATTGCATTTCTTGTTCATTTACCGACTGCATGTTCCCATTCTTTGTTCTCAAAATCTTAGATATCTTTTCAAGTCTCTGCAAATAACTTTTGTAATTCTTCAATAGAGTCGTTTCATATTTCTGCAGAGCAAGAGTATCCTTTTTCACTGAAACCACACATAAAATTGATTAGAATTTATTAATAAAGTGCATACTTGTAATTTTTCTTTGTTTGTATGTGTTATATATACATATATATGTATACATACACTTTACTCCTTCCTGAGCAATTTCCTGGACACTATATGATGGTAACAAATCTTTAAAAACTTCTAAAAGAGATACCATTGCTAATTTCCTAATTGTGATATAAACTTCTGATGTTTGTTTATCCATCATCCTTAGCAATACATTAAAATTTTCAGACTTGAGTTCTGGGTTCTCCAATATGCCACTCGAAAGTATACCTATTTTAAAACGCTTAGCTTTCAATATTTCTTCGCGACATGCGAGCAGTTCAACAATAGACACTGGTCTATCAGTAACTTGCAGCAAGTTGTTCTGTGAAAAACATTCCAATAAATGATATATTCTATGTTAGATTTCTGAAATGTTAGAATACATAATTTAAGTCTTACATGTGTATCTATGTCAATTTCCGTATCATTATTTTCTTGCTGATTATCTTGTATATTTTCTTCCTGGTTTTCATTCGTATCTTCATTCTCTTCTCCATTAAAAATTGTATTATCTTCTTCAATAATACGTTTCTCTACAACACCATCATGTGTTTTTATGGGGAGCAACATGCGAATTGACTTTCCTCCTGTCTCTTCCACAATTTTTGAGACGTTATTCTCGTATAGTTCTTCTAACGGCTGATTATTTTCAATCTTTTTTCTTTTTCTCACGCTTAAATCTTCATCTGTTCTAAAATCATATACATACATATATTATATACACATATATATATATATAGATATATATAATATAGTAAAAGATCCTATAAGATTATAAAGTATAATATCATACTCGTTTAAACGAATCTGTTTCAATAAGCTGTAAGATTTATTAGATATGGCATTTTTTAAGAAATTTAAATCATCTTCTTCAACCATATCCATCAAGTCACTTCCATGATCACTCTCCTCTTCCTCTTCTAGTTTATTTGGGCAAGGTGGTGCTGATTTCTGAGGTTGTTTCTTTGGTGGTTTATGTCGTCGAGTTTTAAGTTTTCCTTGCTTTGAAAGTTTTGTCTTTATCTGATTGTTTCTTTTAATTTTACTGATTTTCGGCTTTTTTAGTTTCTGTAAAATAATGATATTAACGACTCTTAATATTACATAACATTGTATATAAAAAATTACCCAAATTAATCAAATTAAAATATAAATTTATAAAAAATATACTTTTTCAATTTAAAAAAATTAAATGAACTAAATAACTGTATATATATATATATTTATATAGTATGTAAGCAATAATGTTGCTTATAAAAAATTGAACGATGAAACTGTAGTTTAAAGTTATTTAGAGAATTTAGAACATTTAGAAAATGTGATAAATATTAAGGAAGAGCTACTTCTTACATTCTATGTGCTTGTGAAACTTAAAAAATCAGCAATTTTTAAATTGGTTCCATCAACAGATTTTTAAATCGGTTCCACCTTATTTAATCAAACAAATCTTTGTCTTCCCCTAGTACAACTCAAATCGATGATACAACAGTTACAGTTTTGGAAAATAATATTAAATTCTTGTAACACTAGCTTTACGTAGAATGTGAGAAGTAGCTCTTTCCTAATATTTATCACATTTTCTAAATGTCCTGAATTCTCTACATCAACTTTAAATTACAGTTTTATTGTTCAATTTTTTATAAGCAACATTATTGCTTACATACTTGGTCAAAATAAAAGGTACTGATTAATACGGAGCTCGATTGAGTAGTTTTTGACAAAGTATGGTGATGGTAGCTCATTGATAACAGGGTGAAACGAAGCAGACACTGTAGCTATGCATGATATCACATGTAAATCTACAATGTAAGAGTGCCTCGTTCTGTGCATCTAATTGCTTGGACAACAAACGGTTCTAGTGGGTTGTGAGTTCTATCGAGAGGAATAAAATAGCACAGTTTAAAGTGATTCTGACGTGGTCCAAAAAAACAGCCTTATTGACACCCTTCCTTTTTAGGTTAAATACGAATTGCCCATTAAATTAACAGAGATATTGAAAAATTTCTAACTTACCCCCATATTTAAAATGTAATTAACTAAATTATTGTTTTCAACTTAAGTTTAGTTTTCATATAACCATACATTAACAAAACTAAATATCACATAATCCGTAAACCAAATGTGGACAAATACACAGAAATGCATCTAGTACCACGTGTGACGCATGATGTAAGAATATAAGGTGTACCATTGCGCATAATGGCGATAGCAATATTGGAAACAACCAATCAAATTTTAGCCACTATGCACTTTCCTGTGTATTATAATAGCGCTGGCATATTGGAATAGCTAGAGTCCCTATAAGGGGCTCCGCACAATAAAACCACAATACATGATTTCTGATAGATTGAAATTCTTATTCTCTGTTCTCTGTTCCTTTTATTGTGCGGAGCAAGGACATAAAGAATGGACTGCGCGATCCGTATCTAATAGCGTTTTCGGCCCGATCGGGTTTGCACCAATCTGGGTTGGATTAATCTTTCCTATTG
>NW_017296059.1:4888174-4888512 GCF_001594075.2 Trachymyrmex cornetzi
TCTCCCTCTCATTCTCTCTCATTCTCTCCCATTACACCATTGAATGGAAAGAGATAGAAATGGCCGTCTACCACGATCTCTCTCGCTCATCCCTATCGACCATTTTGACACACGGATCGCGCAGTCCATTCTCAGCGCTCGCTGCTATTGGTGTATTCTTCTAGATCCAATAGCAGCGAGCGCTCACTCCGCTCCACAACAGTTGAGTGTCACAACAGTTTTGCAACCGTTTTGTGATTCTTCGCTAAAGCCAGCAGCACACGATGCTTGTTTTCTTGTTGGATTGTTAGCTGGATTAGATTCTTGCCACCGTATTGGCTGCGATGCTGGCACTGTCA
>NW_017296059.1:4888666-4897523 GCF_001594075.2 Trachymyrmex cornetzi
CTGGCTGCTGAGTCTGCTTAACGCAGCCACTGTCTTTGGTGCGGAGCCCCCAACAGAGTTTGGACACTGCTGAAGCAATTGCTGATTGGTTCTTCTTCTTCTTTTGGTTTCCCCTTGATTGGTTTTCCGACTCAAATTTAGAGTCACAGTACCATGCAAAAATAACGGATCTTTCGATCCTGCTGATTGGTTCCGCCATTAACTGCCAATTGACGCTTTCGTTAGGCCCTGCGCACAATAAAAGGAATAAGGAATTAGGAATAAAGATTAAATGATTTTAACCTATCAGAAATCGGATACATCAGAATACATGGTTTCTGATAGGTTGAAATTGTTCATTGTACTATAGGTATATTTATATCAACGCTCTAGAAATGCATGTTGACAGTCGGTATTATTCATACTTTTTATATTATAATTTAGATTCGTAAACCTTCTTCGATACAATTACAAAAATAAGAATATATAGTAGATACAAATAAAACTAAAATTATAAAACTATAATTATATTAAAATAAATATAAGTAAAAATAAAAATTTGAAAATTAATCATTATTAATATTAACATTAAATATAAAAATCTATTTTATTTTCTACATTTAGTTTTGTTTCCTTTTCTTTTTTTCTGAATTTTTGTTGATGAGTCTAATTTTCTTATTTTAAAAACGACTTACAATTATTGACGTTAATTATATAATCACTTAACAATTTTACTCTAATAACAATTTATTAATTTCAAAGCAATTCTTGTCGAAAAATATGTTTTCAAAGATGACATATACTGCGCACTTTGTGTATGTTTTTCCATTCTTTAAATGTTATTCTTTTTTTGTCTCAGTTAGGTTTGATACAGAATTATATACATATACTGACAGACAGTATTAATGTAACAATTATAGACTGAACAACAGTAAGACGATTCGACAGTAACGCCGAGATTGATAATACAATAAATCATAATTTTGACGACCTTCTTGATGTACAGATAGAAGAGCATATATCAATCGACTGAAAATCTTTTAAAAAAATAATAAGGCTTTCTTTTTAAAAGATACTATACAAAACGAATAAGGTAATAAGACAATTTTCAATAAATTCTTGAATTTATTTTAAATATAATTTATCAAATTTCTTAAATTTAAATGAATTGACAATATATAATTTTTTTTTAATATAATTTTTAGAGTCTTTACAGAGTTTAAATTGCATAATTCTTTTTTTAAAAGATAAATCGAATAAATATCTTTTACATTTTGAAATCATTAACAATCCCAAAATCTGCAAAATATCTATTTATTAATATGATAATCTCAGTAAGACTGATATAATTCTATCAAAAATAAGAACATTATAATGCATGATAATAAAAAAATTAAAAATTATTTATTCGAAAATCTTTACAAGCTAAATCATATATATTATACATTTAAATATATTAGTCATATTACAACATTTTTCACGTGATATACATATCTAAATCTTTTTCAGATTTAAATTAAAATAGTTTTTCTTAAGCTAATTTCAAGACAAATTGATCAAGAAAAGGCATCTAAGGCATTTTGAATTATCAACGAATTTTATTTGTTATTTGAAAAATTATGACTTATTTTCTTGGAAAATTAACAACAAACTTTCAAAATTTAACACATGTAAATTTATCAAACAATAATATCACCAATTTGCCAAAAAATTTTGGTACTCTGCCCTGTGTTCAATGGCTTGATCTATCACACAATCGTCTTGGAATTCGAGATCAATATAAATGGCTATGGATAGAACAATTTGCTATTCAAAAGAGTTTGATATTCCTAAATATAAGTTATAATTTAGTAAGTCACTTCATAATTAAAAGGTATCATGATACTCACTGAAAAAAGAAGATTCCGTGTTAAGCATCAAAAAATATTTAATCTACCAATATCATCATTAGTCATTTATCATTTACAGTTAAAAGAATTACCAGTATATATCGACAAATTATATACTTTACGAGAGTTAAACATTTCTCACAACATGTTGCAACGTTTACCAAACATAAAAAATTTACAAAATCTTAAAAGTTTGGACGCCTCATATAACTGGTTGTTGTATTTACCAACAACCTTGTTTGTAAATCAACGCCTACGTACCTTAGATATTTCAATGAATTCATTTTTATCCACCGATATCGTGTATCTTCAACACACTATAGGTGAATATAATGTGATACCAAGTCTCGTTGAATTGTCAGCGAATACATTGCTAAATCATAGGTTTGTTGCTATTACTTTTATTTATCATTTTCATTCGTGCGTTATTTTTATTAATTTTCTTCGATTTGAAAATATTTTTTCTTAACAAAACTATTGGTTTCGTTTAGTGGCTGCAAATTTTTTAGTTCAAACGAATTAAAAAAAAATATGCGCGAACAAAGTTTCAATGATTCAAAGATCATAAAACCACGTTCAGCTAATTTCACATTTTAATAAATTTCTAATTTAAAACTATAATTACAAACGCATGCGATCTAAAAAATTGTTATAACTATAGCAATTTCTTTCGATTTTTTGTCTTAAGAAAAAATGTATTCTAAGTTGATTAAAGATTTTATCATTAAAATAATTGAAGAAGAATAGAATCTATAGGCCCATATTCAGAACGCATTTTTATCGATAAAAACGCACTTTTATTTCTAAAATTCTATAATATGCGTAACGTAAAGTACAGTATGTTAGCTCGCTAACTACGTTGTAAACGCGTTCTGAATACGGGCTGTAATATAGAAATCTCATTTCAGACACAAAATAATAATAACTGTAATATCTTTTATAGCATAGCGTACGATGTAAATTCAATACCATATACATTAGTCGTGTATTTAAATACAGTGAAAACATGCTTCATTTGTAATAATAGAATCTGGTTCGATAAATGGTGTAAAAGGGTGTACTCAAACACAATTCTTAATAAATGTATTGAAGTCTTCAATGCAAGAGCTGGAAGAACGATACAAAATGATACAAAAGATGCCCCTGTAAAATTGGAAATATACTCTTGTCTATCTTGTTGTAATTTATATCACGCGCTTGATAAAAAGCCAAAGGAATTTGAAAATCAGGGAAATTAACATTTGCAACAGTGATGTTTCATATATATATGATCTGGAGACATGAGGTGCGTTTCACGTATGGTGCGCATGATATATCATTTCATCCTTGTTATTCACCGAATATTAAGGAAAGAAAAACGCACGGTAGTGTCTCGGTGCTAAGACGTGGCGTGAGACATTGCCGTTCTCCTTTAGCCCGGATCTACAATAGATTTTTAAGTCTTAACCCGTAAGAAATGGACGAATCACAATCAATTATTCTCCTTGCATTCGAATATAATTGGTCAATTTTTTACGGCTTAAGGCTCAAAACACCTATTGTAGATCTGAACTTACGCGAGCCGGTATTATATTACCGGAATTGATAGCGTTCAAATTTCCAGTACATCAATATACATAATTATATGATTCATCTACAGAATCTGTTTTATAATATATATACTAATAATATGCAACAATTTTCACTTGCATACAGATATTTTAATATTTATTTATTGTTAACAGATAAATACTAATCTTGACAATCGTAACGAAATATTGGATATATTCGACTCAGTATTTGGCTATTGCGATCTCACATTTTTTTATTATTATGACAGTCCTACATTGTACGAATTGTTTTATGTATTGGACTTATGTAATATATGTATACTCTCAATATAAATTTTATATTTAATTATTTAACAAGTGTACTATTTAATTATCCTCTAAAATAATTTATAAAACAATAATATATTTATTAAAATAACGACTTCTGTACACAAAATGTGGCAACGCTTGCCGCGTCTTGTGTGCAGGAGTTATAATGTTTTTTAATACAATTAAACAAGATTCTAATACTCGTAATAATCCGAAAAAAATGTTCCATATATAATTATATAAAATTCCATAAAATTATATATAATTATATAAAAAATTGACATATTTCATGTACAATGATATGTACTATATATATAAAATATAACTATATATATATATATATAACATTTTTTCCCAGGAATAGAAATTCAATATGCTAATATAAATGAGTTTATATGTACAGTAATTAAGTAAATTACTTTATATAATATTATATATATTTAAATAAAATTTTTACATATTATTTATAATGCTTTAGTAGAACATTTAAAACTCAATATTTTTATTAGCGTATTTTTTATATATTATAAATATTTATGTTTTAAATCGATACGTCTCGCTACAATTGTATATATTGAATAATTTCTATAATAAAATATTAACAACGGGCAATGAGAGCATTAATACAGCGCGGTACTTGGAGGGCAATACATATAATATATAAATTAAAAGATTCTAATTGGGCTCTACATATAATATATTCCCAATAATTTTGCATTACGTATACAAACTTCTGGATCGTTTCGGTTTCCTTCGAACCATCATCAGCAATGCCATATAATTTATTATACAAAGTTTTGCAATATCATAGTGCGCAGATGTTGCAAATAGTATCTATATTAGACAAAGAATGAGCATACATCTACTTCCGAATTATATGTCTATCTTCTGTCTAATGTAGAAACAATTTCCAATATCTACAAACTATGAATATTACAAAGATTTTGAATGGTAAATTATATGGCATTGCTGACGACGGTTGAAGGAAACCGAAACGTTCAAGAAGTTTGAATAGATACATAATGTAAAATTATTGAGAATATATTATATGTATTACGCTTCAAATTCCAATGTATTAATGCTCTCATTGTCCGTATATTATTATTAAAATATTATTATTTTTTTAGAGCCTTATTAAATATAATTTTTTTTTTAGTTTTTAAGTTATGTTTTTAGATTTTAATATTAATACTCTGATAACTAACTTATAATGTATCTTTTAACTATCTATTTATCATTTGAACCTAAATTTAACTATATATATAAAATATATAAATTTTGAAAATTAGCTAACACAATTTATAAGTCTCAAAAAAACCGAATTTTTACAAAAATAAAGGTAACGAGCGCGTTATTATTATTTTAATTTCAGTTATAATCTTTAGTTTAAAATCGACCTTTACAATATACTGTTTCACATTTGTATCAGTGTCACTCTAATATAAAACAACAAGTAATAATCAAATACGACAGTTACCTCGAGGATCCTGTCAGAACATCACCTTAACTAATTTAGAAAAGAAAACCGCACTGTTATAAATTAGGAGTTACGCAAGTCTATGGAGTACTAAATTTTTCTACAAAGGCAGCAACAAAACAAGCAAGTGGGTCATAAAAACAAGACAATAGGCAGTAGGCAGTAGACCTTTCTTTATCTAAATGTTTGATTTCCCAAACAGAACGTGAGGCACATTGGATGTAATAATTTGTAAGTGTTTCTTAAGACTAAATCACGAAAATTCATACGTCTTTTACATATATCAAATAATTAAAATCGCATAACATTTATAACTTCTTACAGAAATCTTGGAACAAATTATATATTCACGACAAAGATCTTCAAATTTTGTATATTATCAGCAACGTATATTATTAGCAACCTAAATTACCAATTTATCTGGTTCTTAGTAATATATAATTACAATATAAGACTTACATTGTCTTTGCACAATGGTGAATAATTGCTATGATACGTATATTAATAAAAACTATTTTTATTCCATATTAATCACTTCACTCGAGAAGTTAAATGTATTAGAGTTATATAATATTAAGTATGATTATTTTAAACTTGTAGCATAATGACTGCCAATTACAAATCTAATTTAAATAATTATTTTCAATACAGAGAGGTAAGAGAAAAAGCCGTGCAATTTTTGGAGATAAGCGAATTAAGAGACAACGTTTTCACTCAGAAGATTTGACAAAAATATATTTAGCACATTTGAAGTTTTGCACTCCACTGACCTTGAACTTTCTGACCTTGAATAACACTACAATGTGGCTAAATTTAACAGATGTAAACATATCAAGTAATAAAATTGATGTGTTGCCGAGAAAATTGGGCGCTTTTCATTGTCTTCGACGGCTTAATTTATCACATAATTGTTTGAGTCGATATTCTGGATGGGTATGGCTAAAAGAAGCACGCATTAAGAGAACTTTACATTTTCTAGATATAAGTAACAATTCGGTAAGTCATTATAAGATATCACGGCAATCACTAATCAAAGCGGTGTTGTCATAAATAACAATTAATAGTTCATTAATAGCACGGTCAACATGAATATCATTAATTTACAGTTGCTCGAAATATCGGAATACATTTGGAGTTTGAATGCATTAGTAGAATTGAAAATGAGTCACAACTTGTTGGGACGTTTACCACAGGGCATTGAAAAGGTTCGAAATCTTAGTATTTTGGATTTGTCGCATAACATGTTAATGTATCTACCAGCAGGGATCATTTTTTTGCGACTGCAAACTATAGATATTTCAATGAATCCATTAGTAGTCAATCCCCCAATTTTGTTTTATAAAATAATGTACCCAAGCCTTACTATGTTTGCAGCAAGGTCACTGCAGCAATATTGCAGGTACGTTGCTTTTTTTAACTTGTGTACTATAATGTAATTTCAGCATAAATAAGATATATCACACAAGTTTCTACTTATTGATAATTTATGTAATAAACTAAATCAATATTTTCACAGTGATAAACATATAATTTTTCGATGGGATAAATGGAATGAATATATAAGTAGAAATAAATTCGAGAAATGCTTCTTTTGTAGAAACATATGTACACCTTCCTACATGCACGTAGCGCAGCCATTGAAAGATATATTTGACATAACTGAAAACGTAATAACAAAGACATCAGAATTACCAGTAGTATTATGTGAATATTACGGTTGCTATCCTGAATGTAAGGAGGACTGGTATTCTAGTAACGAATCGGATACATCTCGAAATTGAGAAGACCGACATATAAATTAACATTTATTCCTAAAAATTACGTTGCAGGAATTTCGATTTTCTCATAAATGCCGATTACGTTTATATTTAGATGTGATATACAATCTAGTAGGAAATTAACGTTGACAACGAGCCTGATTTCTCCTTTACGTTAGGACTAACATTCGTAAGAATGTAATTCGAATAACAGTATCCGACAATACAATAGCATTTAATTCATTCTCTATAGCATGTATCAATTATTGATACATGATATAACGCAAATGTAAATATAATTAATTTGTATAATAATGTAATTGATTTGAGTTAATGTTTTGTACTTGCAGTCAAATCCATTCTTGATATGAAAAGTTTCAGTATGAGATGGCTGCTAAAGAACAACTTGACAAATCATATTTTATTATAAAGCACTTAAAATAATATAATATACACTATTTTGATAAAATAATGTATAATTATAATAGTAACGCCGAAGAAAACTTGTATCACAGTGATACATATTACAATATTATATAATTATATACTTTAGTATATATCATTTTTATAACAAACAAATTATTAATATATTATTGACAACAGCATTTAATTAAAAATATTTACATAAAAGTATAATTAGTCCTAGATATGTGTCTATGAATTTTTGCATATTATATGCACATGTACATTTGTATGTATTTATTCAATATATGTACTTAAAATGAATTTTTATATACATTGTAATTGTTCGAGCGATCGCGACTCAAGGCGACGGCCTCAAGCGTTGTTGCGTGTCCGTACCGACCGTGGAGTGACTCAGGACGACAGTCCCTAAGCGGTGTCACGAATCGACTCAGGACGATAGTCCCCAGGCGTTGTCGCGACTCGACTCAGGACGACAGTCCCCAGACGTTGTCGAGATCGAAGTGCGTGAACTTTAATATTTATACGGATATACGTGAAGTGACTAAATGTACCTACCGACAATTATATATTGTGACGAAATAAAAACAAATTCTTAGTATTGTGTATAACTGTATAAAAGTGATTGATTCATCCTACATCATCATAGACGCAACATAAATTTTGGTGCCTCCTGTGAGGTACGGACACGCAACAACGCTTGAGGCCGTCGCCTTGAGTCGCGATCGCTCGAACAGATCTCTTAACGCGTACTAGAGAGCAGAACTTTACCGTGGCAGTGGCACGGTCAAATTCAGAATGACGAAAAATCGTTCCTTCTCGATCATCGCACGTATCCGTCGTTGCCACCGAAATCGCCCGAAGTCCTCTAAAGGGCTCCTTTTCCGCCGATTCGTGTATTCAAAGAGGCCGCGGTACCAATAACACCGAGATATTGCGCGAATCATTTCCGCATGTGTACCCGAGAAGAAAGACGTCGGACCGCGGTTCGAGATTAAAAACGCCGAAAGTTCTTTAGTCTATACCGCCTGCTTCTAAACTTATATACCGCGATTTTCTGCTCTCTCTTTCTCTATTTTTATATGTGGTATGTCATATATGTGAGATCTCAAGAGCCGACCGTTCAACGTTTAATTTTGTCGTGCACGACCCTTTGAGCTCATATACGGAACAGTAATCATATCAACTTTCCATTTTAGTTGTCACTTTTGAAAAATGTTTTAAAGAAGGACATATTTTATATATAATTATATATATAAAATTATTACATTATTATATATAATTTTATATAAAATATGTTAAATTTATAAATAATTTTATATAATTTTATATAATTATATATACTTATATACGACACATTTTTCTCGGGATCTTTTTCTGTATATTTATTATTTAGAAACTTTTTGCTAAATTAGCGTTCACGTAATATTCACAAGTGAAATTCATATTGCGAACTGCATTCTGTATACACTT
>NW_017296059.1:4897754-4898373 GCF_001594075.2 Trachymyrmex cornetzi
TTCACGGTATAAAGAAGATTGGCACTTTTTAATATTAAATATGTTTTTCATGAATTACATACTTATTGATTTATTATTATTTTTAGTATTATTTCATGAAAAATAATAACGTTATCATATAATCATTTAATTTAAGTTATAATTTAAAATTTCAAATAATCATCTTCTTTCTGTGTTGAACATTCGGTCCTATTACCGTCAATCTAACTTATAAGGCAATAAATAATTAAAGCATGACAGTAAGAGACTGATCTTGATAAAACATCATATTCAATATATTTTCGTTGAAAGGATTTTAAGAATGAAATTTGTGTGAGTAATGTAAATTAATTATAAATCGGTAAAAAGTTTTTTAAGTATAATTATAATAAATATTATTTCAACTCTTATAATATTATTATTAAAAACTCAGAATATATACAAAAGTGTTATTGGTTTACGAATCACAATTGTATATAATAATAAGATTGATGGTGAGATTATACGTATAATACGTAATGCAGTATGGGTAAGGTTGCCGAAATCGCACCACTTTTCATATAATGGCTTATAACTCGGAAAGTAAGAAGGATATTCTCAATTTTTTTGCGGCGTAATAAACTGCAAGCTTTTCCCTTTC
>NW_017296059.1:4899151-4903512 GCF_001594075.2 Trachymyrmex cornetzi
TATAATGACGAGTAATTTTATTTCTTATTATTCAGTTATTTATTAGAAAAGTTATATATTTGCACTATTTATACATTGTAAATATTTTAAGGCGATGCTAAAGCCTCCTGTTTTACCCACATTTCCATTCGGTGAAAAATCTCTGTATTAATACCCTCATTTTATACGTATGATTATATTAATTAGATATAGCAAAACCAAGAGCATTTGAATAATTAAATGTACTCTTACAAAAACAAATATATAATTTAAATATGAATTTTTTCACGGTATAAAGAAGATTGGCACTTTTTAATATTAAATATGTTTTTCAGATATATATTTGCTTGATATAAGAGTTTTAGAGTCCATATCTTGAAAATAAGCGTGCAGCTGAGGTCACATTATTGAAACGAACGATACCGAGTATACATCGTAAATATTTTAAGCTTGAAACTGGAGATATTATTCACAGTCTTCGTAACTTAGTTTTTTGTTTGGTTCTATTCCGTGCTATGGACGCACATGGCTGCGTTTCGAGTTACGTATGAAGCGCATGACGACATTTTATCTTTCTTTATCATTTGACGAGCAACACGAACAAATGATGCATCATGCGCTTCATATCTCGGAACGCATTTATTACCCCGGATCTACAATAGGTGCACTATTAGAAATGTTCTTAAATTTCATTAACTTTTAATATACATTGGTGAATGAAGTTTAATTTCTCTGTAACTGAAAGGACTATTAATGCACATGTTAATGAGATTTAAGTTTACAGTATCTGAAAAATTAAGTGTAATAAAATTTAATATACTTTTTATTTACGGATATAAATGACATTTAATTAATCGTAATTGAAATAACTATTAACGTACGTACTAATAAAATTTAAGTTTGTAGTACATTAAATTTGAATACGCTTAACTGAAAAATTAAGCGCGTTGAAATTTAAAATACTTTTACATTTACGAATATTAATAATATTTTAATTAAGCCTGATACTATTAACGCTTAACGTTTAATACGTTTACGTTTCTTACATGTTATTAACGTAAATTACTTTTCAGTTACAGATCTCGTACTTTTCATTAACGTGTAAATTAATTTCTATAATAATGTGTTCATTAATTTCAATACACACGTTCATCACATTTAAGAATACTGTAACTTAATTTTTATTTACATCATACATTACATTTAATTTCGTGTATAACCACATGCTTCCTTTACATGTTAATTAAAATTCATTGAGAAATTTCTAACAGTGTGTTTTAAGGCTTAAGCCGTAAGAAATTGACCAATTACATTCGAATCGAGTACGCTACTGTGATTCGCCCATTTCTTATGGCTTATGGAATAAAGTCCTATTGTAGATCCGTACTTATCAATATGTTACTCACAGAAATATCTGTTCGACATAAACGATTTGTCCACATAAAGGCGTCACTAAAAGGAGATTTGTCTAAAACGCGGATATGTCCTCTCTACTCCACTTTACTCTCAGATTTCCATCTGCATTAAACTAGAATAACCCAGCCTAACATTTCTGAACTAGGGTAGTCATGAAATAATGATTGATGGTAGTTCTTGTTTCTGACACAGTTAAATTAAAGATGCACAATTTTTCTGTAAAATTTCTAATTTATCCTCATAATATAATGTAACTTAACCAAATTATTGTTTTCAATTAAAGTTTAATCTTTATAATCACACATCAACAAAATTAAATATCGCATAATCAGAAAACCAAATGTCAAACGTGGTTAACAGAAGTGCACCCAACTCAGCAAACGAGAAAACGGATTAGAATGGATAAATTCACATGAATCAAATTTTTGAATCCGTGTTATCCGCGAAAAAATATTGTATTTATCGCTATAAAAAATGTTCCTTAAGATATGTTAAATCGCGCTAATATTGTTTGTATATTGAATAGTTTCTATAATCTATGTGTTTTTAGATTTTAATATTCAGTACTCTGATAAGTAACTTCTAATGTATCGTTTAAATATCTATTTATCATTTGAACTTAAATTTAACAATATATATAATAAATATAAATTTTGAAAATTAACAAACACAATTTATAAGTCTCAAAAAAACCGAATTTTTACAAAAATAAATGTAACGAGGGCGTTATTATTATTTTAATTTCAGTTATAATCTTTAGTTTAAAATCGACCTTTACAATATACTGTTTCACATTTGTATCAGTGTCACTCTAATATAAAACAACAAGTAATAATCAAATACGACAGTTACCTCGAGGATCCTGTCAGAACATCACCTTAACTAATTTAGAAAAGAAAACCGCACTGTTATAAATTAGGAGTTACGCAAGTCTATGGAGTACTAAATTTTTCTACAAAGGCAGCAACAAAACAAGCAAGTGGGTCATAAAAACAAGACAATAGGCAGTAGGCAGTAGACCTTTCTTTATCTAAATGTTTGATTTCCCAAACAGAACGTGACGTACATTGGATGTAATAATTTGTAAGTGTTTGTTAAGCCTAAATCACGAAAATTCATACGTCTTTTACATATATGAAATAATTAAAATCGCATAACATTTATAACTTTTTACAGAAATCTTGGAACAAATTATATATTCACAACAAAGATCTTCAAATTTTGTATATTATCAGCAACGTATATTATTAGCAACCTAAATTACCAATTTATCTGGTTCTTAGTAATATATAATTACAATATAAGACTTACATTGTCTTTGCACAATGGTAAATAATTGCTATGATGCGTATATTAATAAAAACTATTTTTATTCCATATTAATCACTTCACTCGAGAAGTTACATGTATTAGAGTTATATAATATTAAGTATAATTATTTTAAACTTGTAGCATAAGGACTGCCAATTACAAATCTAATTTAAATAATTATTTTCAATACAGAGAGGTAAGAGAAAAAGCCGTGCAATTTTTGGAGATAAGCGAATTAAGAGACAACGTTTTCACTCAGAAGATTTGACAAAAATATATTTAGCACATTTGAAGTTTTGCACTCCACTGACCTTGTACTTTCTGACCATGAATAACACTACAATGTGGCTAAATTTAACAGATGTGAACATATCAAATAATAAAATTGATGTGTTGCCGAAAAAATTGGGCGCTTTTCATTGTCTTCGACGGCTTAATTTATCACATAATTGTTTGAGTCGATATTCTGGATGGGTATGGCTAAAAGAAGCACGCATTAAGAGAACTTTACATTTTCTAGATATAAGTAACAATTCGGTAAGTCATTATAAGATATCACGGCAATCACTAATCAAAGCGGTGTTGTCATAAATAACAATTAATAGTTCATTAATAGCACGGTCAACATGAATATCATTAATTTACAGTTGCTCGAAATATCGGAATACATTTGGAGTTTGAATGCATTAGTAGAATTGAAAATGAGTCACAACTTGTTGGGACGTTTACCACAGGGCATTGAAAAGGTTCGAAATCTTAGTATTTTGGATTTGTCGCATAACATGTTAATGTATCTACCAGCAGGGCTCACTTATTTGCGACTGCAAACTATAAATATTTCAAACAATCCATTAGAAGTCAAACCCACAATTTGTGTTGAAAAAAACCCAAGCCTTACTATGTTTGCAGCAACGTCACTGCAGCAATATTGCAGGTACGTTGCTTTTTTTAACTTGTGTACTATAATGTAATTTTAGCAAAAATAAGATATATCACACAAGTTCCTACTTATTGATAATTTATGCAATAAACTAAATCAATATTTTCACAGAGATAAACATATAATTTTTCGATGGGATAAATTGAATGAATATATAAGTAGAAAAAAATTCGAGAATTGCTACTGTTGTGGAAACATTTGTAAACCTTCCTACATATTCAAAGCGCAGCAATTGGAACCTATAATTAAAATAGCTGTAAACATAATAAGAGAGACATCAGAATTACCAGTAGTATTATATGAATATTACTGTTGCTTTCCTGAATGTGACGAGGAGGATTGATAATCTAGTAACGAATCGGATACATCTCGAAATTGAGAAGACCGACGTATAAATTAACGTTTATTCCTAAAAATTACATTGCAGGACTTTCGATTTTCTAATAAATGCCGATTACGTTAATATTTAGATGTAATATACAATCTAGTAGGAAATTAACATTGACAATTAACGAACCTGATTTCTCCTTTACGTTAGGACTAACATTCATAAGAATGTAATTCGAATAACAGTATCCGACAATACAATAGCATTTAATTCATTCTCTATAGCATGTATCAATTATTGATACATGATATAACGCAAATGTAAATATAATTAATTTGTATAATAATGTAATTGATTTGAGTTAATGTTTTGTACTTGCAGTCAAAT
>NW_017296059.1:4904096-4908554 GCF_001594075.2 Trachymyrmex cornetzi
TAATAAAATAAATATAAATAATTTTATCTGTATTTGAATACATTGGATCACAAATACCTTCATTTTATACGTATGATTATATTAATTAGATATAACAAAACCAAGAGCATTAGAATAATTAAATGTACTCTTACAATAAACAAATATATATATTTATATATAAATATCTTCACGGTATAAAGAAGATTGGCACTTTTTAATATTAAATATGCTTTTTATGAATTACCTATATTTATTGATTTATTATTATTTTTAGTATAATTTCATGAAAAATAATAACGTTATCATACAATCATTTAATTTAAGTTATAATTTAAAATTTCAAATAATGATCTCCTTTCTGTGTTAAACATTTAGTTCTATTACCGTCAATCTAACTTATAAGGCAATACATAATAAAGTATGACAGTAAGAGACTGATCTTGATAAAACATCATATTCAATATAATTTCGTTGAAAAAATTTAAGAATAAAATTTGTGTGTGTAAATTAATTATAAATCGGTAAAAATTTTCTTAAGTATAATTGTTTATAATAAATATTATTTCAACTCTTACAATATTATTATTAACAACTCAGAATATGTACAAAAGTTATTGGTTTACGAATCACAATTATATATAATAATAAGTTTGATGGTGAGATTATACGCGCGCGTATAATACGTAATGCAGTATATAATGTTGAGTAATTTTATTTCTTATTATTCAGTTATTTATTAGAAAAGTTATATATTTGCACTATATACATTGTCAATATTTTAAGCTTGAAACTGGACATACAGTCTTCGTAACTTAGTTTTTTGTTTGGTTCTATTCCGTGTTATGGCCACACATGGCTGCGTTCCGACGTACGCATGAAGCGCATGATGTCATTTCATCTTTCTTTATTATTTAACGAGCAACACGAACAAATGATGCATTCATATATCGGAACGTATTTATTACTCCGGATCTACAATAGGTGTTTTAAGCCTTAAGCTGTAAGAAATTGACCAATTACATTCGAATCCGAGTAGAATAAGCGACTGTGATTCTGCCATTTCTTATGGCTTATGGAATAAAATCCTATTGTAGATCCGGACTTACCAATATGTTACTCACAGAAATATCTGTTCGACATACACGATTTGTCCACATAAAGGCGTTACTAAAAGGAGATTTGTCAAAAACGCGGATATGTCCTCTCTACTCGATTTTATACTCTCAGATTATGTCATTTCATCTTTCTTTATTATTTAACGAGCAACACGAACAAATGATGCATTCATATATCGGAACGTATTTATTACTCCGGATCTACAATAGGTGTTTTAAGCCTTAAGCTGTAAGAAATTGACCAATTACATTCGAATCCGAGTAGAATAAGCGACTGTGATTCTGCCATTTCTTATGGCTTATGGAATAAAATCCTATTGTAGATCCGAACTTACCAATATGTTACTCACAGAAATATCTGTTCGACATACACGATTTATCCACATAAAGGCCACTAAAAGGAGATTTGTCTAAAACGCGGATATGTCCTCTCTACTCCATTTTACTCTCAGATTTCTATCTGAATTAAACCAGAATAAACCAGCCTAACATTTCTGAACTAGGGTAGTCATGAAATAATGATTGATGGTAGTTCTTGTTTCTGACACAGTTAAATTAAAGGTGCACAATTTTTCTGTAAAATTTCTAACTTATCCTCATAATATAATGTAACTTAACCAAATTATTGTTTTCAATTAAAGTTTAATTTTTATAATCACACATCAACAAAATTAAATATCGCATAATCAGTAAACCAAATGTCAAACGTGGTTAACAGAAGTGCACCTAACTCAGCAAACGAGAAAACGGATTAGATTGGATAAATTCACATGAATCAAATTTTTGAATCTGTGTTATCCGCGAAAAAATATTGTATTTATCGTTATAAAAGATGTTCCTTAAGATATGTTAAGTCGCGCTAATATAGTTTGTATATTGAATAGTTTGTATAATTTCTATAATATATGTGTTTTTAGATTTTAATATTCAGTACTCTGATAAGTAACTTATAATGTACCTTTTAAATATCTAATTATCATTTGAACCTAAATTTAACTATATATATAATATATATAAATTTTGAAAATTAGTTATATATAAAAATTTTGAAAATTAGTTAACACAATTTATAAGTCTCAAAAAACCGAATTTTTACAAAAATAAATGTAACGAGCGCGTTATTATTATTTTAATTTCAGTTATAATCTTTAGTTTAAAATCGACCTTTACAATATACTGTTTCACATTTGTATCAGTGTCACTCTAATATAAAACAACAAGTAATAATCAAATACGACAGTTACCTCGCGGATCCTGTCAGAACATCACCTTAACTAATTTAGAATAGAAAACCGCACTGTTATAAATTAGGAGTTACGCAAGTCTATGGAGTACTAAATTTTTCTACAAAAGCAGCAATAAAACAAGCAAGTGGGTCATAAAAACAAGACAATAGGCAGTAGGCAGTAGACCATTCTTTATCTAAATGTTTGATTTCCCAAACAGAACGTGAGGCACATTGGATGTAATAATTTGTAAGTGTTTGTTAAGCCTAAATCACGAAAATTCATATGTCTTTTAAATATATCAAATAATCAAAATCGCATAACATTTATAACTTTTTACAGAAATCTTGGAACAATTTATATATTCACAACAAAGATCTTCAAATTTTGTATAATATCAGCAACGTATATTATTAGCAACCTAAATTACAAATATATCTGGTTCTTAATAATATATAATTACAATATAAGACTTATATTGTCTTTGCACAATGGTGAATAGTTGCTATAATATGTATTAATAAAAAATATTTTTATTCCTTATTAATCACTTCACTCGAGAAGTTACATGTATTAGATTTATATAATATTAAGTATGATTATTTTAAACTTGTAGCATAACGACTGCCAATTACAAATCTAATTTAAATAATCATTTTCAATACAGAGAGGTAAGAGAAAAAGCAGTGTAATTTTTGAAGATAAGCGAATTAAGAGACAACGTTTTCACTCAGAAGATTTGACAAAAATATATTTAGCACTTTTGAAGTTTTGCAATCCACTGACCTTGAACTTTCTGACCTTGAATAACACTACAATGTGGCTAAATTTAACACATGTGAACATATCAAGTAATAAAATTGATGTGTTGCCGAGAACATTGGGCGCTTTTCATTGTCTTCGACGGCTTAATTTATCACATAATTGTTTGAGTCGATATTCTGGATGGGTATGGCTAAAAGAAGCACGCATTAAGAGAACTTTACATTTTCTAGATATAAGTAACAATTCGGTAAGTCATTATAAGATATCACGGCAATCACTAATCAAAGCGGTGTTGTCATAAATAACAATTAATAGTTCATTAATAGCACGGTCAACATGAATATCATTAATTTACAGTTGCTCGAAATATCGGAATACATTTGGAGTTTGAATGCATTAGTAGAATTGAAAATGAGTCACAACTTGTTGGGACGTTTACCACAGGGCATTGAAAAGGTTCGAAATCTTAGTATTTTGGATTTGTCGCATAACATGTTAATGTATCTACCAGCAGGGATCATTTTTTTGCGACTGCAAACTATAGATATTTCAATGAATCCATTAGTAGTCAATCCCCCAATTTGGGTTCATAAAATAATGTATCCAAGCCTTATTAAGTTTGCAGCAAGGTCACTGCAGCAATATTGCAGGTACGTTGCTTTTTTTAACTTGTGTACTGTATAATGTAAATTTAGCAAAAATAAGGTATATCACACGAGTTCCTACTTACTGATAATTTATGTAATAAACTAAATCAATGTTTTCACAGTGATAAACATATAATTTTTCGATGGGATAAATTGAATGAATATATAAGTAGAAATAAATTCGAGAATTGCTTCTATTGTGGAAACATTTGTACACCTTCCTACGTGTACGAAGCGCAGCCATTGAAAGCTATATTTGACATAGCTGTAAACGTAATAAGAGAGACATCAGAATTACCAGTAGTATTATATGAATATTACTGTTGCTTTCCTGAATGTAAGGAAGACTGGTAATCTAATAACGAATCGGATTCATCTCGAAATTGAGAAGACCGACGTATAAATTAACATTTATTCCTAAAAATTACATTGCCAGAATTTCGATTTTCTAATAAATACCGATTACGGTTATATTTAGATGTAAGATACAATCTAGTAGGAAATTAACGTTGATGATTAACGAGCCTGATTTCTCCTTTACGTTAGGACTAACATTCATAAGAATGTAATTCAAATAACAGTATCCGACAATACAATAGCATTTAATTCATTCTCTATAACATGTATCAATTATTGATACATGATATAACGCAAATGTAAATATAATTAATTTGTATAATAATGTAATTGATTTGAGTTAAAGTTTTGTACTTGCAGTCAAAT
>NW_017296059.1:4909299-4920567 GCF_001594075.2 Trachymyrmex cornetzi
CATTTAATATAAATTATAATTTAAAATTTTTAATATTGATCTTCTTTCTGTGTTAAACATTAGGTTCTATTACCGTCAATCTAACTTATAAGGAAATTAATAATAATTAAAGCATGACAGTAAGAAACCGATCTTGATAAAACATCATATTCAATATAATTTCGTTGAAAGGAATTTAAGAATGAAATTTGAGTAATGTAAATTAATTATAAATCGGTAAAAAGTTTCTTAAGTATAATTGTTTATAATAAATTATATTTCAATTCTTGTAATATTATTATTAACGACTGAGATTATATACAAAATTATTGGTTTTCGAATCAGAACTGTATATAATAATAAGATTGATGGTGAGATTATACGCATAATACGTAATGCAGTATATAATGATAATTAATTTTATTTCTTCTTATTCAGTTATTTATTACAAAAGTTATATATTTGAACTATATACATTGTATATATTTAAACTTGAAACTGGACATATTATTCACAGTTTTCGTAATTTAGTTTTTTGTTTATTTCTATTCCGTGCTATGGCCGCACATGTCTGCGTTCCGAGTTACGTATGAAGCGCATGACGTCATTTTATCTTTCTTTATCATTTGACGAGCAACACGAACAAATGATGCATCATGCGCTTCATAAATCGGAACGCATTTATTACCCCGAATGTACAATAGGTGTTTTAAGACTTAATCCGTAAGAAATTGACCAATTACATTCGAATCCGAGTAGAGTAAGCGACTGTGATTCGGCCATTTCTTATGGCTTATGGAATAAAATCCTATTGTTGATCCGGACTTGTCAATATGTTACTTTCAGAAATATCTGTTCGACATACACGATTTGTCCACATAAATGCGTCACTAAAAGGAGATTTGTCAAAAACGCCGATATGTCCTCTCTACTCGATTTTATACTCTCAGATTTCTTTCTGAATTAAACTAGAATAAACCAGCCTAACATTTCTGAACTAGGGTAGTCATGAAATAATGATTGATGGTAGTTCTTGTTTCTGACACAGTTAAATTAAAGGCGTACAATTTTTCTGTAAAATTTCTAACTTATCCTCATAATATAATGTAACTTCACCAAATTATTGTTTTCAATTAAAGTTTAGTTTTTATAATCACACATAAACAAAATTAAATATCACATAATCAGTAAACCAAATGTCAAACGTGGTTAACAGAAGTGCACCCAACTCAGCCAACGAGAAAACGGAGTAGATTAGATAAATTCACATAAATTAAATTTTTGAATCCGTGTTATCCGCGAAAAAATATTCTATTTACCGTTATAAAAAATTTTTCTTAAGATATGATAAATTGCGCTAATATTGTTTGTATATTGAATAGTTTGTATAGCTTCTATAATATATGTGTTTTTAGATTTTAATATTCAGTACTCTAATAAGTAACTTATAATGTATCTTTTAAGTATATATTTATTATTTGAACATAAATTTAACTATATATATAATATATATATTTTTGAAAATTGGCTAACACTATTTACAAGACTCAAAAAACCGATTTTTTTGAAAAATAAATGTAACGAGCGAGTTATTATTACTTTAATTTCAGTTATAATCTTTAGTTTAAAATCGACCTTTAAAATATACTGTTTCACATTTGTAACAGTGTCACTCTAATATAAATCAACTAGTAATAACCAAATACGACAGTTACCTCGAGGCTTGTGTCAGAACATCACCTTAAATAATTTTTAATTAACAAGAAAACAGCGCGCAATATTATAAATTAGAAATTACAAGTCTATGGAGTACTACATTTTCCTACAAAAGTAATAAAACAAGAAAGTGTATGATAAAACATTACCATGTGCAGTAGACCTCACTTTATGTAAATATTTAAAAATTTGGTTTCTTAAACAGAACGTGAGATACATTGGACGTAATAAGTTGTAAGTATTTATTATGCCTAAATCACGAAAATTCGTACATCTTTTACATATATCAGATCCTTTCAGACCAAATAATTTTTATGGTTGTTTACAGAAATCTTGGGATAAATTATATATTCACGATCTTCGAATTTTGTATATTATCAGCAACGTATATTATTAGCAACCTGTATTACAAAATTTATTTGATTCTTAATAATATATAATTACAATATAAGACTTACATTGTCTTTGCACAATGGTGAATAATTGCTATAATATGTATTAATAAAAAATATATTTATTTCTTATTAATCACTTCACTTGAGAAGTTGCATGTATTAGAGTTATATAATATTAAGTATTATTATTTTAAACTTGTAGCATAATGAATTTGACAATCCCAAATCTAATTTAAATAGTTATTTTCAATACAGATTATATATAAGAGAAAAAGTTCTGAAATGTTTGAAGATACGCCAATTAAGAAAAAACGTCGAATTTTAGAAAATCAAATTGTAATATTTATATCACTTTTGAAGTTTTACGAGCCATTATTCATGACCTTCAATAACAGTACAAAGTGGCTAAATTTAACAGATGTGAACATATCAAATAATAAAATTGATGTGTTGCCGAGAAAATTGGGTGCTTTGCATTGTCTTCGACGGCTCAATTTATCACATAATTGTTTGAGACGATTTGAATGGGCATGGCTAAAAAAAACACATATTAAGAGAACTTTACATTTTCTAGATATAAGTAATAATTCGGTAAGTCATTATAAAATATCACGACAATCAGTAATTAAAGCGGTGTTGCTATAAATGGAGACCTAATGAATATAAAGTTACATATAACGTACTGATTAGTTGTAATTTTCCACTCAACAACATAACCGTAACGTAATACGTGTGTTAAGTTACAATTATATTATTGAGTGGAAAATTACAATTAACAGGTACGTTACAAGTAACTTGCGCGAATTAACAATTATAATTAATCGCACTGCCATTATGAATATCATTAAATTATAGCTGATCGAATTATCGGAATATATCTGGAATTTGAATGCTTTAGTGGAATTGAAATTGAGTCACAACTTGTTGGGATATTTACCACAAGGCATTGAAAAGCTTCGAAATCTTAGGACTTTGGATTTGTCGCATAACTTTTTAAAATATCTACCAGCAGGGATCACTAATTTGAAATTGCAAACTATAGATATTTCAATGAATCCATTAGTCAGTGACACAAATTGGGAATGTGACGTAATGTTACCAAGCCTTGCTCAATTTGCAGCAAAAACACTGCAGCAATATTGCAGGTACGTTGCTTTTTTGAACTTGTTATGAACTATAATGTAATTTTAGAAAAAATAGGGTACATCATACAAATTTCTACTTGATAATGTATGTAATAAATTAAATCAATATTTTCACAGAGATAAACATGTAATTTTCCGAAGAGATGAATTGAATGAATATATTAGTAGAAATAAAATCGATAATTGCTTCCATTGCGGAAAAATGTGTACATCTCCCTATTTATACCTAGCATGGCCCAGGCAACCTATATTAACAATAGCTACAAACGTAATAAGCCATACATCAAAAATGTCAATGGTATTTTATGAATTATGCTGTTGTTTTCCTGAATGTAAGGGGGAGCTACTGGGGTAATCTATAGTAACGAATCGGATACATCTCGAAATTAAGAAGACCAACGTTTAAATTAACATTAATCTCTAAAAAATACATTGCCAGAATTTCGATTTTCTGATAAATGCCAGTTACGTATACGTTTATATTGAAACGTAATATACAATTTAGCAGTAGCTAGAAATATACAGTCTAACTTGACATTGACAATTAACGAGCTTCGGTTCTCCTTTACCTTGAAGACTAACATTCATAAGAATGTGATTCAAATAATAGTATCCGACAATAGGATAGCATTTAATTTATGCTCTGTAGCATGTAATATTGTAATTATTATATGATATAACGCAACTGTCAATATAATTGACTCGTATAATAATGTAACCGATACGTAGTCAAAGCATTATTTGCAGTTAAATTCATTCTTGATATCAATAGTGTTACATTAGTATTAGATTCCTGCGAAAAAGCAACTTGACAAATCAGGATTTTATTATAATGCACTTTAAATAATATAACGTAAAAAAACATTATAATTTAGACTATTTTGATATAGTGTATAATTATAATAATAACAAAGAATAAAAGACTTGCATTACAGTAGTACATATGACAATATTATATAGATAGCATTTTTAAAACAAATAAATTATTAGTACGTTATTTACAAAATAATAACAATTAAAAATATTTACATGCGGAGTATAATTAGTCCTAGATATGTGTCCACGAATTTTTGTGTGTTACATACACATAATCATATGTATTCCTACAATATGAATATGTATTTAACATGAATTTGTAATCCTATAAACTTTATATTTTAATTATCACATTTTAGAAAATGCTATGAACATATTTTATATACATTTATGTGCTATTGTAAATAAAATATGTCAATTTTATAGATAATTTTATATAATTATTTTATATAATTATATATACTTCTATATATGAAACATTTTTTCCGTGACAATATAATATTACCGATTCGTTAAAGTAACATTATAGATCTTAAAGTATAATTATCTGTGATTACAATTTTATCAAATTGAAATTTGATGATTGTAATCATATCAACTTTGCATTTTAAATGTCACTTTTGAAAAATGTTTTAAAGAAGGACATATTTTATATATAATTATATACAATTGTATATAAAATATGTTAATTTTATAAATAATTTCATATAATTTATATAATTATATATACTTTTATATGAAACATTTTTTCCCGGGCCATAATGTTACCGATTTGTTAAAGTAATAAGTCTTAAAATATAAAATTGTCTGTGATTACAATTTTATCAAACTGAAGTTTCGTAATTATAAAAATACTCTTATAATAAAATAAATATAAATAATTTTATCTGTATTTGAATACATTGGATCACAAATACCTTCATTTTATACGTATGATTATATTAATTAGATATAACAAAACCAAGAGCATTAGAATAATTAAATGTACTCTTACAATAAACAAATATATATATTTATATATAAATATCTTCACGGTATAAAGAAGATTGGCACTTTTTAATATTAAATATGCTTTTCATGAATTACGTATTTATTGATTTATTATTATTTTTAGTATTATTTCATGAAAAATAATAACGTTATCATACAATCATCTAATTTAAGTTATAATTTAAAATTTCAAATATTGATCTTCTTTCTGTGTTAAACATTCGGTTCTATTATCGTCAATCTAATTTATAAGGCAATAAATAATAATTAAAGCATGACAGTAAGAGACTGATCTTGATAAAACATCATATTCAAAATAATTTCGTTGAAAGGAATTTAAGAACGAAATTTGAGTAACGTGTAAATTAATTATAAATCGGTAAAAAGTTTCTTAAGTATAATTGTTTATAATAAATATTATTTCAACTCTTATAATATTATTATTAACAACTCAAAATATATACAAAAGTTATTGGTTTACGAATCGCAATTGTATATAATAATAAGATTGATGGTGAGATTATACGTATAATACGTAATGCAGTATATAATGATGAGTAATTTTATTTCTTATTATTCAATTATTTATTAGAAAAGTTATATATTTGCACTATTTATACATTGTAAATATTTTAAGCTTGAAACTGGACATATTATTCACAGTCTTCGTAACTTAGTTTTTTGTTTGGTTCTATTTCGTGCTATGTGTGTGTGGCCGCACATGATTGCGTTCCGAGTTACGCATGAAGCGCATGATGTCATTTTATCTTTCTTTATTATTTGACGAGCAACACGAACAAATGATGCATCATGTGCTTCATATCTCGGAACGCATTCATTACCCCGGATCTACAATAGGTGTTTTAAGCCTTAAGCTGTGAGAAATTGACCAATTACAGTCGAATCCGAATAGAATAAGCGACAGTGATGCGCTCATTTCTTATGGCTTATGGCTTAAAATCCTATTGTAGATCCGGACTTATCAATATGTTACACCCAGAAATATCTGTTCAACATACACGATTTATCCACATAAAGGCGTCAATAAAAGGAGATTTGTTTAAACCGCGGATATGTCCTCTCTACTCCACTTTACTCTTAGATTTCTTTCTGATTAAACTAGAATAAACTAACCTGACATTTCTAAACTGGGGTAGTCATGAAATAATGATTAATGGTAGTTCTTGTTTCTGATACAATTAAATTAAAAGTGCACAATTTTTTTGAAAAATTTCTAACATATCCTCATATTATAATGTAACTTAATCAAATTATTGTTTTCAACTAAAGTTTAGTTTTTATAATCACACATTAACAAAATTAATTATCACATAATCAGTAAACCAAACGTCAAATGTGGTTAACAGAAGTGCACCCAACTCAGCAAACGAGAAAACGGATTAGATTGGATAAATTCACATGAATCAAATTCTTGAATCCGTGTTATCCGCGAAAAAATATTGTATTTATCGTTATAAAAAAATGTTCCTTAAGATATATTAAGTCGTGCTAATATTGTTTGTATATTGAATAGTTTCTATAATATATGTATTTAGATTTTAATATTTAAAACTGTGATAAGTAATTTATAATGTATCATTTAAGTATCTATTTATTATTTGAACATAAATTTAACTATATATATAATGTATATAAATTTTGAAAATTGGCAAACACAATTTGTAAGTCTCAGAAAACAGAATTTTCTGAATGATAAATGTAACGAGCGCGTTATTATTATTTTAATGTCAGTTATAATCTTTAGTTTAAAATCGACCTTTACAATATACTGTTTCACATTTGTATCAGTGTCACTCTAATATAAAACAACAAGTAATAACCAAATACGACAGTTGCCTCGAAGCTCGTGTCAGAACATCACCTTAACTAATTTAGAATTGACAAGAAAACCGCAATGTTATAAATTAGAAATTACAAGTCTATGGAATACTAAATTTTTCTACACAAAAGCAGTAATAAAACAAGCAAGTGTGTGATAAAAACAATACCATGTGCAGTAGACTCTCTTTTTATGTAAATATTTAAAAATTTGGTTTCTTAAACAGAACGTGAGATACATTGGACGTAATAATTTGTAAGTGTTTATTAAGCCTAAATCACGAAAATTCATACATCTTTTACATATATCAGATCCTTTCAGACCAAATAATTTTTATGGATTTTTGCAGGAATCTTGGGATAAATTATATATTCACGACAAAGATCTTCAAATTTTGTATATTATCAGCAACGTATATTATTAGCAACCCCCGAATTACAAAATTTATTTGATTCTTAATAATATATAATTACAATATAAGACTTACATTGTTTTTGCACAATGGTGAATAGTTGCTATAATATGTATTAGTAAAAAATATTTTTATTTCTTATTAATCACTTCACTTGAGAAGTTACATGTATTATAGTTATATAATATTAAGTATTATTATTTTAAACTCGTAGCATAATGACTTTAGCAATCACAAATCTAATTTAAATAATTATTTTCAATACAGATTATATATGAGACAAAAAGTTCTGAAATATTTGAAGATCCGCCAATTAAGAAGAAACGTCGAATTTTAGAAAATCGGATAGAAAAATTTATGTTACTTTGGAAGTTTTACGAGCCATTATTCACGAGCTTCAATAATAGTACAAGGTGGATAAATTTAACAGATGTGAACATATCAAATAATAAAATTGATGTGTTGCCGAGAAAATTGGGCGCTTTGCATTGTCTTCGACAGCTCAATTTATCATACAATTGTTTGGGACGATATTCTGGATGGGTATGGCTAAAAGAAGCACGAATTAAGAGAACTTTACGTTTTCTAGATATAAGTAATAATTCGGTAAGTCATTGTAAAATATCACAATCACTAATTAAAGCGATGTTGCCATAAATAAAGACCTAATGAACATAAAGTTACATGTAACGTACCCATTAGTTGTAATTTTCTACTCAATAACATAACCGTAATGTAACACGTGTGTTATGTTACAGTTATATTGTTGAGTGGAAAATTACATCTAACAGGTACGTTACTTATAACTTGTGCAAATTAACAATTATAATTAATCGCACTGCAATTATGAATGTCATTAATTTATAGCTGATCGAATTATCGGAATATATCTGGAATTTGAATGCTTTAGTTGAATTGAAAATAAGTCACAACTTGTTGGGATATTTACCACAAGGCATTGAAAAGGTTCGAAATCTTAGGACTTTGGATTTGTCGCATAACTTTTTAAAATATCTACCAGCCGGGATCACTAATTTGAAATTGCAAACTATAGATATTTCAATGAATCCATTAGTCAGTGACATAGATTGGGAATGTAACATAATGTTACCAAGCCTTGCTCAATTTGCAGCAAAAGCACTGCAGCAATATTGCAGGTACGTTGTTTTTTTGGACTTGTTGTGTACTATAATGTAATTTTAGAAAAAATAGGGTACATCATACAAATTTCTACTTAATAATGTATGTAATAAATTAAATCAATATGTTCACAGAGATAGACATGTAATTTTCCGAAGAGATGAATTGAATGAACATATTAGTAGAAATAAAATCGATAATTGCTTCCATTGCGGAAAAATATGTACATCTCCCTATTTATACTTAGCGTGGCCCAGGCAATCTATATTCAAAATAGCTACAAACGTAATAAGACATACATCAGAAATGTCAATGGTATTTTATGAATTATGCCTTTGCTTTCCTGAATGTAAGGGGGAACTACTGGTAATCTATAGTAACGAATCGGATACATCTCTAGATTATGAAGAGCAACGTTTAAATTAACATTTATCTCTAAAAAATACATTGCCGGAATTTCGATTTTCTGATAAATGCCAGTTACGTATACGTTTATATTTAAATGTAATATACAATTTAGCAGAAGCTAGAAATATACAATCTAACTTGACATTGACAATGAACGAGCTTCGGTTCTCCTTTACATTAAGAAGACTAACATTCATAAGAATGTGATTCGAATAATAGTATCCGACAATAGGATAGCATTTAATTTATGCTCTGTAGCATGTAATATTATAATTATTATGTGATATAACGCAACTGTCAATACAATTGATTCGTATAGTAATGTAATTGATACGCAGTCAATGTCTTTATTTGCAGTTAAATTCATTCTTGATATCAATAGTGTTACATTAGTATTAGATTCCTGCGAAAAAGCAACTTGACAAATCAGGATTTTATTATAATGCACATTAAATAACATAACGTAAAAAAACATTATAATTTAGACTATTTTGAAATAGTGTATAATTATAATAATAACAAAGAATAAAAGACTTGCATTACAGTAGTACATATGACAATATTATATAGATAGCATTTTTAAAACAAATAAATTATTAGTACGTTATTTACAAAATAATAACAATTAAAAATATTTACATGCGGAGTATAATTAGTCCTAGATATGTGTCCACGAATTTTTGTGTGTTACATACACATAATCATATGTATTCCTACAATATGAATATGTATTTAACATGAATTTGTAATCCTATAAACTTTATACTTTAATTATCATATTCTAGAAAATGCTATGAACATATTTTATAAACAATTATATACGATTGTAAATGAAATATGTCAATTTTATATATAATTTTATGTAATAATTTTATATAATTATATATACTTATATATAAAACATTTTTTCCCTGACAATATAATATTACCGATTTGTTAATGTAATATTATAAATCTTAAAGTATAATTATCTGTGATTACAACTTTATCGAACTGAAGTTTTGTAACAATATAAAAATATTTATAATGAAATAAATATAAATAATTGTATCTGTACTTGAATAGATTGGATCACAAGTACCCTCCTTTTATACGTAGATGATTATATTAACTAGATATAATAATATATAAATTAAAAAATGATTACAATAGAAAATATATTGTATAATTCGCTCGTTTAAATTTCAACTATAAATAAGAAGATTCTACCACCGGTCAATTCAAAAACCGAGCTATGAAAGGTGTAAACTTTATTATTCTTTTATAACAATTATCATAATCGGTAAGAAGTTTCTTAAGAATAATTATTTATAATAAATATTTGTTCACATCTTTTTTATTTTTATTATTAACAACTTAGAATATTTACGAAATTTATTAGTTTGTCAATTACAATTGTAATTAAGAAGATTGATGGTGAGATTATAATACAATATATACATAATACTAGTATAATGAAGAGTAATTGTATTTCTTGTTCAATTATTTATTTGAAAAGTTATATATTTGTACTATGTATACATTATAAATATTTCAAGCGCTTAAAACTTGACATATTCACAGTTTTCGTGATTTTTTTCTTGGTTTAGTTATATTCCGTGCAATGGCCATACTCAGTGAGAAATAACAATCGATTCGATGTCGAGACCATTATCATTTCTCACTGGGCATATCTATTGTTAATATGTTACCCCTAGCAGAGAGGAACCTCTCTGCACCTAGAAATATCTGTGGCTGAATAGTTTAACATACTCGGTTTGTGTACATAGAGGTGTTACTAAACGGAGATTTGTCTAAAATAGGATACGCCCTCTCTACTCCACTCCATTCTCTGGTTTCTTTCTGGCGTAAACTGGAATGACCATCCTGATATTTCTAACTAGAGGTAGTCGTAGTATGGTGGAATCGAAATTGTGAATCATTGCGCATGATGGGGCAAAGAGGGGGCAAATTTTGACCAATCAAACGCTATCGGCATTGCATTTTACTATCATCGACCAATCAAATGCTATCGGTATGTTACTGCTACTGCGCATACTTTGGAATCCTTTATCGGATGGTCGTAGTCATGGTATAAAGGCCCGTCTACAATACACGGAGTAAGAAGTAAGAGTAAGAAATTGACCAATCACAATCGATTATTCTTCTCACATTCGACTGTGATTGGTCAATTTCTTACTCTTACTTCTTACTCCATGTATTGTAGACGGGCCTTAAGAATATAAGGTATTTCATTGCGCATAATGGCGGAAAAGTACTAGAACAACCAATCAGAAATTAGCCCAAAATTTCAGCAGTAATATGAAATGCCTTTTGTATGAGGCTGGAGTCCCATGAGGTGTATTTACCGCGTATCGCGTAACCGCGTAACCAATTAGAAGCGATCCGCTGTTGTGGTTTCGCGTTTTACTGATTATTGATTGGTTA
>NW_017296059.1:4920907-5084702 GCF_001594075.2 Trachymyrmex cornetzi
ACTACTGCGCATCCTCAGGAACGAAATACCTTATATTCTTATACCATGGTCGTAGTCGTGAAATAATAATCATTGATGACATTGATCGCTTCATCGCTCTTGTCGTTTTGGTTGCGTCGTTGAATTAAAGGTGCAATTTCAATGCGTCATCAGTGATAGTATATATTCACCATGTCTGCTACGGCTATACATAAATTTATAACTTTTGTAGGATTTATGTTTATATTACATGCAGCTTATTCTGCGGCACAACGTGAGTACCTGCATATTATTCTTTTATCTTATCAGTTTATTAGGTTAGAACTGATATTAATATTATGATGAAATTATATCGTTTATTTTTGTTTGGCATTTTGCACTTGAAGTAAAATAAGATACATGTCAAATCAAATTTCTGAAATGAACAGTGTAAACAAAATAAATAATCGAAACTTGGTTTATCATAGATCGTTCCTATTTGCGAATCACCGAACAAGAGTTTACTACTTTACCAATTGACGTAAGTTATGATTCATGATACTTGCTTCTCATATAGAAAGCTAAAGATTTTATTTCTGTATAAAATATTCTATAAATTCAAACAAGCTGATAGGATCTTAGAACATTACATATTAAGGGGATATGTTTTGCTATTGCTGTAGATTTTAATCCAAGGCATAGTCAGTTTATTTATCGTTATGTACGGCGTTATGTACATTGCTGGCGATTTCAAAGAAATCCGGGCAGTTGTCGATTTGGAGAATAAATCTTGGGAGACGCTGCGGAATCTACCATCCTTTCAAGTATTTAATCATCGTGGAAGATCTCTGTCACCAGAATACATCTCGGAGTAAAAATAGTATATTTTGATATCAAATAATTGAAAAAAGATAATAGATACGCTAAATTATTTCTATTTGTTAGAATTGCATTTAGAATAGCAAAGATCTATTGAAATTTAGTACTATCAATTAATGTAATTTATATTTGTATTATATTAAAATAAATAATTTATCACTTAAAAAAAATCAAGTTACATATAAAGTGAAAGCATTAACAAGATAATTTAATATATACATAAATATGAAATGTAATTATTTATTGCTGAAAAGCAACTTGTAGTAGATTGTGATCTTTGTCTTCATAATATCAATCTACAGCCTTAAAATTCAAAACATGCGGCGAACGGTTTTGTATACACATTTTACACAATTGTGTGACAGTAAATAGTATGAATAAAAAAAGTCTCAGTTTTTCTTATCGCATTTTTCATTTGTATGTTTTCTTCCTCTATTTTTTTCCAATATATTTATTTCATAAGAAAAATTAATTAATAATAGTATAGTAAAAGTGCATGATAGAACACAAGACATCACTTTTTCTGTTTCTTCTTTTCCGCCTCTGCTTCCTTTTCTCTTTCAATTTCTGTTACATATTCACCTATGGTGTCTGTGTCCAACATCTAAAATTTTATATATATATTATTACTGTAAATTTGTTTTGCATGGATTTTTCCGATTAAATCAATTTCATAGAATTAAATGTACAGTTAGATACAAGTTGCAATTATACCTCTAATGGCTGTCCACGTCGCATTACCGCTATTTCCAGATTTTTTTGTCCAGATTGAACTACTTCAAGGAGCGCTCTGATAGCTAATTTTATACAACCCTTTTCTGTCGATACTTCTTCCGGGGTATAATACTTCTCTAAGAATTCATGTACAGTTTTAGCACTGCGACCTGTTGCGTTTGCCTTTGTGGAAGGACCAATTAATATAAATTTTTAAATATTAAAAATAATTACATTCAACCATTCAGCAAAAAATTCAAAAAATCGGTCTTATTCATAAATACCTTCCATTCGTAATATATCCCTGATGGCTCTGTTTGATAAAGGTGTGGGACACCATCATAATCAAATCCAGCTAAGAGACAGGATATTCCGAAAGGTCTACGGCCGTTACTTTGTGTGTATTTCTGTTTTAAGCCTGTAAATAAGAATTTTAATTTTCTGTTAGAATGGTGTGTAGCTCCATATAAAAGCAATTGACCTGTAGTCAACGGGTCCCAAGTTCAATCCTGAATATGTCTTGGTTTTATATAAGATTGATCGGAAAATTGAATGAGAAAAAAAATATATGTATATATATATATTAAGGTAGTACGAAAAAAGTGAAGTCGCATTTTAAGCTAAATTAAAAAATGTTCACTCTCTTGGCAGAACATAAGATGTAATCCGATCGCATAGAAATTTTGCACATTTCTTCTTAGTATAATGCTAACTGTTGTGCACCATTACAGAAAAATTTGTAAATTTTAGTCGTACCTGCAATATACCTTGTAATATATTCCAAGGTAACAGGATCTTCTACAGTTAATTTATGACTCTGACATTCAACTTGCGCACGATTGATCAATACTCTTGCGTCAGCAGTCAAACCTATATTAAGTAAATTAAAAGCAATTATTTCATTTGCAACATACGAAAACAATATTTATCTTTAAGCCTCTATTATACCTGCAAAGGCCATAATTACATGATCGTCCAACAGACATATTTTGCGCACTGTACGTTCCTCTTGTAATTTAGCAACAGACTTCTTCTCGACACCCAAGACTACTACATCTGCACCGCGTACACCAACCTGCACATATAAAAAAATTGAAGTACACATAAGCAAAGAATAAATAAATAAATTTAAATTAATGACAGGCGATTGAAAGCAAAAATGCGACTCAATTATTAGAGCATTATATGTAGTTAACAAATGTATTTCATAAAGACCTTACAAATAATAAGATAAAATTAAACTATTATGAAGGTCTTACTTTCCGATTGTTTTTGACCTAGTCTAGATCGGAAACTGAGTAGACTACGTTGGGAACAGTCGGAAAGTTAAGACCTTCAATATAATAGTTTAATTTCCAATTTTGTCTTATTATTTGTAAGGACTTTATGAAATACATTTGTTAACTATAACGCTTTAATAATTGCGTCAAATTTTTACTTTCAATCGCCTGTCATTAATTCATATTTGTTATATCAAGAACTCAATTTATTTTACTTTATTTATTAAAGAATAAATAGCATTTTATTTAAAATTTCAGCTGGAATTTTTAAATTCTTTATGATCAGAAAAATATGACATGGATATAAATAATCTTTTATTCCTAAGAATAGAATGCCAGAATATGACATGCCAAGAACGATAATGGTGAGAAATAATAAAAAACACATAACAAAGATATATGTATATACACACACACACACATATATATATAAAACCTAACCTAATAAAGGATTCGCAGAGTCATGTACAAAGTAGATGAATAAACTTGATCAATCATAATTAAAATTCTTTATGTATGACAACAGATAGACTAGAAATCGATGGAATAGACGAAAGGAAACAATGAAGTACTTGAAAGACTTTAATTCAGGAGGAAGGAAGGTTAGGAAAATCAAACATACCGCCGTCGAGCCTTTCTTGACTGCCTCCTGAGCGTATTCCACCTGAAGTAGATGCCCGTCTGGTGAAAAAACCGTGATAGCTCTATCGTATCTTGCCGACATCGTTTCGGCCGTCTAAAATATTCACCGTCCTGCAGAAAACTCAAAATGACTCCACCGTTTTCCGAGCAGTCGATCAGCAGCCGCTCGTTCAGCTCGTTCCGGAGTCAGCAATCCGGACGCGACATGACAACGCATTTCCCTAGAAATGCACCGTGTGTGTCACTGTGTCCCGGATTGGACGGACGGATCCTCATGAAACGACATCGCGAAGATTCCTCGTTTCCTATAGGCTCTATCAATGGACAGTATTTTGTGAATCGATTGTGTATGGTCGCGTTCAGCAGACTCAACTGTTGTGGAGCGGATCCGTGAGCGCTCGCTGCTATTGGATGATTTAGAAGAATACACCAATAACAGCGAGTACTCGCGGATCTGCTCCACAACAGTGAAAGGGTCCTCTACATAGAAGTCGTAGACGGTCATGGAGTCTTAAGTCGTAGGAAACTGACCAATTCCAATCGAGTATTCTCTTTATATTTGATTGTGATTGGTTGGTTTCCTACGACTTAAGATTCCACGACCATCTACGACTTCTATGCAGAGGACCCTTGAGTCTGCTGAACGCGACCTATGTATCTTGAAACGAAGCGAAAATGACAAAAATGATCAAATTCATTAGATGTTGACCAATAAAATTATTATAAATATTTTAGTAATTTTGCTTATTTTTGTAATTTTCATCTCATTTTAAGACATATAAGGGCGATCCGATTTTTATTTGCACCAAGGATATAGATTACGTTGATCGTCTTAATAATATTATTTCATCTAGATGTAACTGAGATGTAACGAAGACCAAAATAAAATTATCACAAAGATTGTAGCGAGTTATTTTTCTCTTTTTCGATTTTAATAATACACGACTCTGCTTTTTTATAAATTTAAAAATTTTGTAATAAAATAAAAAGTGTAACCCGATTTTATGTACGTGAATCATGATAGTAAAACAATTACATTAAATATTCATATAATAATAATATGTGTTGACTACATATATTATTGACTATATTATATGTAGTGGAGAAAATTATACATACTAGATCCTAATCAAAATATGCATATATAAGTATATATTATATTGTACGTAAAAAATGCACATACTTAGTTATATCTGACAGTCTGTACGTGACGTGGCAAGCATGTCACTGTAATGAGGTAATTGTTGCATATTAGGTCTTATAATAATTAATATTCAAAATATGATTGACACGCTATATTCTACGCGTTGTCTCTGCGATGTAATGTGTATTAATAAAAAGATTATTTTATATTAAAAATATATATAATTTGGTTTCAAAGTATCAACCACTCGGAAAATTCAATATGCAGCTAATTGAAGTCAAATTATTTTTTCTTACATTGCGGCGACATGCAAAAGACTTATCATATTTTTCGTGACTTTAAAACGAAAATAGAACAAATCTTTTTAACGCACATTGCTATTAGGGTATTTTTAAAATCTGATTTTAACTTATGATCTAATTAGCGATCGTATAAAAATATTTGAAAAGTATATTTAAGATGATTATAAATATAAAATTAGATTTAAAATTATATTTAAGAGTTATTTAAAATTATATTTAAAACTATACTTAGGATCATATTTAAGATTATATTTATGAGATTTAAAATTCAAACTGAATCTTATTTGTAATGAGATATTAAATATCGGACTATGAATATTTATCCAGCTGCGAGGATGATCTTTTGAGAATTGATAAAATTCTGTTATGTATGTAATATGTTCTGTGTACACCCTATCAGTAAAGAAATATTTTTTAAATATTAAAAAAAATAGTTTTATTAATGTTAAAAAAACATTTAAAAAACGTTAAAGTTAATGGAAATTCTTCTTTTATTAAAAAATATTTATTTTAACTTTATATAAATTTTTTAACGTTTAACAAAATGTTTTTAATATCAAATAAACATTTTTTAAATATTTAGGAACGTAAATTGTTAACAATAAAAAATATTTTTTTACGGTGCGCGAACTGTCAAAATATTTTATTTTCATTTGGAGCCCAATTTTGGGGTTGCCTTCAAAGTATCATTTCAGTATCATTTTATTATAAAGTAGGTGAAAAATCTCATATTGTTGTGCCTTTTATTCTATCTTATGTCATTAGCCTACGAAAAATAGTGTCCATCTATCCATGATGCAGCGCACTGTGCTCGTTAATTAATTAATATAAAATAAATATTAAATTTACGTAAAATAAATATTTTTTAAAGTTATTATTTCAAAGAAATAACTAATGTGAAATAAATATTTAAACAATGTTAAATAAATATCCGTTCTCTAAATTTTTATTTCAAATAAATAATAAATGGTAAATAAATGTTTGAAAAACATTTTAAAAATATTGTCTGCAAATTGGGTATGAATGTGTTACGTACGCATAATAGACATGTGTATAACAAACATATGCATTTAGCGTTAGATGTACCGTGGAAATATCGATCTCTCAATGGTGGCTCAATTTTTGGGTACACGCGCTATTATTTTAAGTTATATTACACTTTTTAAATTCGTATTTCGGTATTTTTTAATTTGATATTTATCGTTGCGTTAGATTTAAATATAATTTTATTAAAGATATCATTTATTATTGTATGACGTATGTTATTTCTAGAATAATATTATAACTTATTGTATGATATTTGCAATTATACAAATTACGATTGTACGCAATTAAAAAAAAACCTGTTTTAAAAGAGATTGCTGTTTGAATACTTAGAATACTTGGGATAATTAGCAATTAGAGTTTTCCCAAATAGAACAAAGAAATTATTATATCATCATGAGGACATCATCATGACTTTATTCGTCACTTATAGATTAATTTTTAAGTATCAAATATTATGATGATATCATTATGACTTAATTATGATTCCTTGTTCTACCTGGATTTGTTATTTTTTTGAATTTAATTTAACTGTGACATAATCTCTGATCGATATCTCTTAATTATTTTCATCCGGGAGAATGTCCATTGCAGATCTCAAGGAGAAATACAAATTCTAAGCGAATGTAAATATTTCAGTGTATAAAAAATCTAACGCTATTATCATCAAACTAATAGAAAATCCAGAAAAAATTTTAGTTCGTAATTTGCCGCATATTAAAATGGAGATTTTTCATTCTGTTTAATAATTTTTGTATTTACTATACAACTTTTATTCGAGTAAAATAAATTAATGCTCATGTTAGAATAATAAATGGTAAAATTAACCTAGATATATAATATTACACATGTATCTAACGTGTATATATCATCCTAACATCTATCTACATTATCATCATATTATTATGTAATTTATCATATTTATAATACGGAAAATAATACGGAACAGATGCATTTGACATACATTTTTACAAGATTTCCCACACATACTTAAGAGGGAATCACATATTTACTGTAACTTTGTTGCGAATTTCAATGTAATATTTTAGAGATATATTTTTAAGACTCTAACATTTTTGTAAGTATTACAAAAATGCAAAAAAATCGATTTTTTAAATTTGCCACAATGGTCTTTCCCCTTAATATTGCAGACATCATATTCCGTTTTTAAGTTAAATATAATAATTTTCGATAAAATTATCAAGTTCAAATAATATAATTGTGTATCTGCAATAGTTCCTTTAAGAACTATTGCAGATACACAATTATAGAATGAAAAATATTAACCTGAAAAAAAAGACAATAATCAGACACTCTTTCGTTTTGACTTCCGCACGACCGAGTGGGGATGAATAGATAGAAACGATATCGTCGCTCTTATAAGAGAAACGATCGGCTTAGAGAAACGTTTAGTCAAGGCTGGCCGCTCTGTCATGCTCGCTGTGCTACGTTCGCCTGTGCAACATGATCGGGTCGGTATATTTTCTTTTTTTATCGCTCCGCGAAGGTGTGGAGTAAGCAAGTAAAAATGCCTGTGTTGACAATTTTTATATAATTTTTATATAATTTTTTTTCTACTGACTATCGCTAGATACCCGTTCGAGATGTTAAAAATCAATGCGAATTTAACGTATGTGAAAACATAGTTACCGTCCTTGTACGCAATAATTGACATTGTGAAACGTTTTATTTCTGTAACTTGCAAAATTTGTGACTTAAACAGTGCAAATGTGAGTTGCAGAAACTTGTGATTTGCGAGAACGTGCTTGTTGAGTGTAATTTTTTAACGTATTCCACTGTATCTGTGTCATACTTATTTGCTGAGTTATCATATTTCATGTAAATTTATACATATATATCAGAAATAAATAAACAAATAAAATATTGGAGATCAAATATTTAAATTAGATATAATTAAAAATAATTAGATAAGCATCAGGATCCATAAAATAAAAAATGTACTACTTTTGTAACTTATTGTGTTTATATTTGTGTATACATTTACTATTTTTTAATATAAATGGTGGAAACGCAATTTTCTTAAAACCAGAAGTTGTTATAAAATGTCTATAAAAAGTATTGTAAATTTAAAATTTTGATTAGTCGATAATTTTATTTTCTTAAGCAATTAACAGATTAAAAACAACTGTTGTCATGTCACTGACATCAAAAAAGTCAGACAAAATATAGGAATTAATAATTTTCTTCGTCAGAGACATGCGTTGCGAGGGATGGAAGATTGCTTGATACTCGAGCGATTAACGGTGTGGCGTAATCACGTGCAACTAGTACACCGTGTGCTGCAATTGCATCTAGAATCATAATTATCGTGTGCGCGTAAATGCATTTATTGTTTGTTATGCCGCATTTTTATATAGAAAATATGAAATAAAACTGAGAGAGAGAGAGAGAGAGAGAGAGAGAGAGAGAGAGAGGAAAAGAGAGCATTAAAAGTATTCTCGCTAAACATTGAAATTTGGTTTAATTTTAAATTCAGTCGATATTACGCATCGAATCGTTACGATCACTATACAACGGTCGTTGCTGTGTACATGATACTTCCATTACAATTGCAAAAGTACTTTTAACTAAAAACTAGCTGTAGATAATTTCGCATCCACAATTCATGTTTAAGTATGTTTCCATAGATAATACCACATGTTGCGTTAAAAATGGATACAAGAAACCGGTTTTGTAAAAAGTATTTTACAGAAAACGTTCTCACAGCCTTCTCTAATTATAATTTATTATTGAAAGAAAATTATCGAATTTTTTTGCAACAGTTTTATGATCGTTTCTAGCTACAAATAATACATATATGTATATGCTTCATTCAAAAATTATTTTCCAATATTATTAATCTTTTTAAAAAGTATTTTTTGAGAAAATTTATTCTTATGTCGTATAAAAATTTTTATTTACTGGTGCATTTATATGAATATTCTAGAATTAATTTATGTTGAATTGTTAATAAGTTAATTATATTTACGTAAATACATATACATTAATAATATAGGTATACAATTTTTGCAAATCCCGTTAAAAATTTATAATTGACAATCAAATTATGTGTTTATGCACATACACTTAACCACTCACACATACATACTGTATAATAATTCATCATTTATTCACATTTTAATATATTTTAATCTAAAGTATACAAAATGAAATATGCCTGCAAGTTACACTGTTGTGCAATTTTTAATGTTCACATCCATAAATTAAACACACATGTAATTATGTAAACACATTTGTAGTTAAACAGTTATTATTTCATTTAAAGTTACAAAAGTATAAAGATGTTTGAGTTGTGGAGAAATGTGTGCAATATGTTTTTCAAATATGAAAATTTGGCAATACATTGTGATCAGTACATTATTTCTTTATCGACATTATTGTGAAATATTTTTATAAATTGTGGTAATATTTTAAAAAAGCTTCCTGAAGCGAGTTAATATATTTCAGTCGACTTTATCGAACGTCGTCTAAAAGAAATATTTGCCTAATTTTTAAATATTTAATTAATCTGTTTTATTACCTGATTAATAAAGTAAAAAAATTATTTTTTTGCTTTATTTACACGCGACGTATCTACTACATTAATCCCTTCTAATTTTATCTTTATTGTATGTTCATAATGGAATTAGTAGATAAAATGTACGATAATTAAATATTTACAGATCTGTAATATGTTTAATTAAGTTTGTGTGTACTTAAGCGTTACGAAGCAGAATCTGTTTTGTTTCTTATAATTTTAGAGTCATATCTCGTACATCTTGAAATTGATAAATTAAAATTATTGTCTGTAATAACTTGATGTTAAGTCTATACGACGCATGACTGTATTGAATGGTATATACACGCGTTACGCAATCTCAGGGAATTGCATAGTAAATGTCTTCTACGTGTGTAAATCTGTGATTGCATGATGATAACTGGACCACGTTCTTGAATCAACGATGACAATAAAGGTGATAGTAAAACGACATGATTGCGTTGATAATGTTGATATATATTAAACGATACATATCTATCTTTAATTATATAAATTTTTAAATCACGATTCTTATCATACACACACAATCATAAACATTGTTTATGGAGTGTTTATAAAGGAATCTTATTACTTTTTTATTTTATAGTCTTATTAGCTTTGTTACTTTATAAATGGTTATTACACCTCGTTTAACTGCACGACATTTTTATTTATACGAATATGCATCATTCAAATTTTAATTATGTATAGATAAATCTTTTTAATATCTATTTATCAATTTTATATTACTACATAAGATTGCACATTGTAAAATTTATATATATGACTATTTAACTATTTTAATTTACATCATGTTAAATAGCATAAGATGATTTCACGTCGTAAAATGTAATCATGATGCTATGATTGTACTTTGTTGCAACTGATAAACCTTTATAGTAGTGACACAGGTGCGAACGCGGTCATGGTAAATCATTAATTAGAGCGTAAAGCAACCATGAGATTGTAACCGACAGAAGCATCACTATTATTTTATGATCGCTATTGTTCGGCTTTTTTCATTAGTCACGTACTAATTAGACATGCATCGAAATCATCAACTTCCTATACTTTCTATAGAAAAACAATTATATGCATATTCATATTGTATAACGTGCATTTAACTTGATTTATTAAAATTTTTTTAAAAGTTCTTAATTGCATAACCGAATTTTAAATTTTAATTTACACATAACGTAAAATCAAAATACAGTAGAAATAATAAAAATTAAATGTCTTTACATATTATAAGCGAATTTCAAATAAAAACCATATGTAAAATGTCACGAAAATTAAGTTTGTAATGTTGAAAATTAAATATTAAGTTATGATCGTGTAATGATATTCGATCACGAATTCTCATAAGATAAACGCAGCTTAATTAGATCTATTATCAATATATCATTAAAAGGACAAACAGTAAAAATCTATTTTTAATATTTATTTTTACATGCTTTGTACAGAGGGAGAAAAAAGCTGATTGCATTCGGCCTGATGGTCGTCGTACTTGTGGCCGTTTTCGTGGTATTAATTGTAATCTTCACGGTCAATTCAGATGTTAAGTGCGGTTCAAAGTTCGTCAGTTCTTCTAAACTGGGTCGGTATGCGAAGGTAATACCTATTAATCGATAAATATAAAAAGAAGATTGATTTAATTAAACCGTAACAAAAATACCAACATTTGACTTACTCATTTACTGAAACGTATTCTCGAGAAGTTATTCATTTAATTAAAATATAATTATAGTGTTCTGGAGAAAGAAGGTAATTATTTCCAAATATGGAATACTTCTCGTGCTATCAGTACGTAGTAACAGCTAGGAAATTAATTAATAAAAAATTTAATTTAAACAACAGTAAATAATGCTATATGCGTATTTGCTTTGAGAATGTATTTTTATTAAAATTGTTATTTTTCAATAACTGCTTTATTTCACTTGTTATTTCGCAAACATTCACTTTGTTTTACATATATAAGAAGACTAATATGTGATATAGTATAATACATTCCAAAATTTTTTTTCACAATTATTGAAATATTTGTGAACAGGGCGCCGTGACAACGAACGGTCAGGAATGTTCAAAAATCGGTGCGGATATCTTATCTAAAAACGGTTCAGCAGTAGATGCAGCAATAGCAGCACTTCTTTGCGAAGGCGTCGCATCTTTGCACAGGTACTCTTATTGCAATTTTATCTCTTAATCTTCTCTTTTTTGATATGAAGAGTGCTTCTTGATTTGATAAGATTTGCTTATCGTGATGTAACACCTGATTTTGCGAACAAAACATACAGTGATCTATATATTTCTACATTTGATTTAAAGCATGGGACTGGGCGGCGGATTTCTTATGACGATATGGGACGCAAACAGTAAAACGGCGATTTCCCTGGACGCGAGGGAGACCGCCCCGATGAATGCAACAGAGGACATGTTCAATGGCAATGCTCATTTATCCATGTATGGTAGGATTTTTTTGCAAAACTTACTGACAGATACTTATACGTTTACGTCAAAATTGCTTAGAAGTTGTATCTATAGTCATTACCGGATGCAACGTAACGTTTAATTATAAAATGCTTTATTTCGCGTGTGTGTGTGTGTGTAATAAAAATAGTTATCTGAGTAAACAAGCATAATCTATGTGTTCTCGAACAGGTGGACTCGCAATTGCTGTCCCGGGTGAGCTTAAGGGCTATTGGGAAGCGTATCAAAAATACGGGAGGATACCGTGGCCTGAATTATTCGAGCCTACAATTAAATTGTGCGAAACTGGATCGCTCGTCAATGATTATCTTGCCGAATATTTGATCGAGAAGGAGCCTATGATAAAGAACGAGAGCAGTTTGGCTGAAATACTCATAAATCCTGACACTAATAGAACGTGGATCGTGAGTAGCATCTTGATTTTCGAAGTCTTTTTTTATCAATTTTTAATCTCTCGCTTTGTCTGGAGAACATCTCGTGGATCAGCAAAACTATATGAATTAAATAGAGGAATATTTACAGGCAGGAGATCGAATAAAGAGACCGAAATTGGCGAAGACCTTGAAGCTTATAGCGAAAGAGGGTCCCTCCGTGTTTTATAATGGCAATATCACTGACAAATTAGTCGACGAGATAACCAAGTTTAAAGGAATAATCACGAAACGAGATTTTCAAGAGTATAAGTATGTACTGTTTTTTCATTTTTGTGTTTTGAAATATTATGAATGCTTGTGAAGTGCGAAATTTGCTATTGGGGATAATTTAGGCGATTAAAGGCGATTATAACTTATCTTTATTGCGCAATTATTTAAAATTTTACAAGAGAACGTAAAAAAAAGAAATGTGGCTCGCAGTAGATAAGAACGACGCTGATTTACTGGAATGATAATATTAATGAAAAATTAATTGAAAAAACTTATAAAAAAAAATTAATTTTTATATTACATTAAAGAAATTGATCAGAATATCATGACCGAAAAGTTTTGCTATTGTTATATCTCTTTTTAGTATTTTAATATTAACGAAATAATTAGGTATGAACAAATATAAATTGTTGATAATATTAAACATCATTATTTGCAATCAATTAATTTGAGGCTTATTATTAACAATAATAAGAGCAGATTAGATATTGATTTTGTAATGACTCAACAAAACTACTTATATTAAAGTAAACATTAAGTTGTGCTCTTTCCTTGATTGCTTTATTATAAGCATTTTTTTTAATAAGTTGATTGCGCAATAAATGGTATAAATACGAGATATATAAATGTAACAAATATTATCGAACTAGGGCAATACTATGAGAAAATATATTATTGAAAAGACTGTTAAATTGATAATATCAATTAAATTATATCCAATTAAGTTATTTAAGTTATTTAAGTTATTTTTAATTATTTCTACAGGTCTCGCCACTGTTTCTTTCCAATTTCGTTAATTTCGACAATTTAATTGAAGTAATGAAGATAAATTATTTAACCCAAAAAAATATATTAAATTTGACTTAAATTTAGTTTATTATTTATTCAGTACATATATTAATATGAATGCTACCTTGAAATTAACCACAGACACAGATTAATTTACATTCTGACATACTGAAAAAAAATGTATTAAATCTTAATACATATTTCTTTGAACAGTACTAAGTAAATATTTATTTAGAGTAAATATTTACTCTATAAAACTCTATAATGATTAAATAAAATTAATGGTTCTTTCTATCAAATGAATTTAGATATTTACATTTAATAAATATTTACTTAGAACTGTCCAAACAAATATTTATTAAAATTTAGTATTTTTTTCACTGCACACATTGAAGTTAAAAATGGCAAAATGTTATTTAACTCAAAAAATTGGGTTACTATGTGAGTGTAAGAGTCATAGCACATTGATAACGCAAGACTACTTTGCAGAGCCGTATGGAGAAAGCCGGTCGCGTTGAAAATGGGGAACCTGACAATTTACAGTGCTCCGCCGCCAGGTTCAGGCGCAATTCTAACGTTTATAATGAACGTCCTTCGTCGCTTGCTGCCGGTCCGCGATGAGAACATAATGTGGCAACGTATAGTAGAGACCTTCAAGTGGGCTTACGCAAGAAGAACAGAGTTGGGGGATCCTGAATTTGTCGACGGCATAGGTAAGACCGTGGATACGTAATGAGCAACATTTTAACATAAATTCTTGATAACGTATCTTGAATTACATATGATATGCAGTAATATTATACATATATAAAGTTTATTTAAAAAGAATCATAGACAGATGACGCTCTGAAAAATTTTTATGTAAATGATAAATGATAACAATCTGTTTAATTTATTTTACAAGGTCTTTAAGTGAATGATAATTATACATCTAACATTGATAGAAATATTAATAGAAAATGTTACGCTTATTTAAAAGTTAAAGCATCTCGAACGCATTAATGCATTAAAAATCTCTGTCATTAATAAAGACAAGTTTTCTCGTGCTGACATCGATGTATGTTACGATAATAAGTATTATATGTAAATTAACCACAAAGAAGGAGGGAAAGAGAGAGAGAGAGAGAGAGAGAGAGAGAGAGAGAAGTTTTTATATTACTTTAAATATATATATTGTTACGTATTATTCTCTTTAATATCGCGATGTATGTAGTACGTTTTTTTCTGAGAATTGTGTCAGCAAATGTTTCTAATATAATCGTTAATCTGTGTATCATTGCATAACGCATTTGATAAAACCTGCTGTTAAAAGATCAGTAATTTTCTGTTCCGGCACGATTTTCTCTAATACATTCTTCGAAATTCCTCTGCGCCAATTACGAAGCATTTAATACGATACAATTATTTTTTTAATAGACGAGCTGCTCACCAATTTAACGTCCAACGATTACGCGGAAATGATAAAAAGCAGGATTAAGGATAATCGCACAAGTCAAGATCCAAAAGATTACGGCGCTATCACTGCAACACCCGAGGATGCAGGAACTGCACATGTTACCGTCCTCGCCCCCGACGGTTCTGCCGTCTCCGTTACGTCGACCATCAATCAGGTGTAAGTAAATTTGCAAGTGACAAAGTACCCTAATGAAATAATTAAATCGCGAGACAATTTATATAAAATCAACTTGTACAAAATTAATTCAGCTTAGATTGCAAAATTTCATTTTCACTTGGAGAGAGAGAGAGAGAGAATTTGACCGTTTTAAATTCTATTATAAATTATATTATAATATTCGAATAAATGCAACGATCCATTTATAAAGTGTCAAACTCACCGAGAAAAAAAGTCGAAATATTCGCAAGCAAATATTATGATGTTTTCTTCAATATTTATTGGTTATAAAAAAATTTTGACTGTGATGACAAAATATATACTTCTGTGAAATATATTTCATTAACTGTACAAAAATAAAGTAAGTGGTTTATTTGCCAGAAATACAATTTTATCTCATGCTGAAATAAGAATTTATTTCAGTGAAAAAACCATATGTTTCATAAATAAATTTTTAAGTATTTTTTTTCTCAGTGCATACATAATATTTTAGAATAAAAATGTCAGACTTTCCATTTCACGATACCGGTTCGTTTCAGACTAACAAAAACTTTATTATGACCTTTACTATGATACTCTGCTCGTGTATCAACGCGTTAAAAACGAGAAGAAGAAAACGAATTGAATCGCTTCGCTCTTGAGATACGTTCGACGTTCTTTGTTCTTGAAAGCGCGGTTTATATCTATCCTTTAAAAATGGAACGAGTTCAGCGCGTGCTCGGCGAACACGGACCGCGATAAAAATCCCGCGGTGTATAATGCGTAGGATTTTTCGTGCTCTTTGTAAGCATCTTTATTTAACAGGTTGGGTGCGATGATACGCTCAGAGTCCACCGGTATAATATTTAACGACGAGATGGACGACTTCAGCTCACCTAACATCACCAACGGCTTCGGGCTACCACCGTCACCGGCGAATTTTATTCGGCCTGGTAAACGGCCGTTGAGTTCGATGTGCCCGTCTATAGTGGTAAGCCATTTCACCGCGAACGTGACCGTCGACAAATTCGCTCGGGAGAGCTCGAAACTCGATGAATAACATGTAACAAAACAGTCGCGCGTTCGGTGCGCGTCTCGTGAACGCTTGGAAAACGCGTCTAATGAAACGGCTACAACGAGTTTGCAATTAACCATCGTTGGATAACCATCGATTCCGAGAATCGCTCAGCTCAATGATGTAATTGCAATTCGCAATCGTCACGCGATCGTCCGAAGCGATTCTCTACACTGCGTGAGACCTCGCCACAATGTTATTTCTCATGCAATTCGATATACCTATCTGTGTAAAAATCTTTTTAAACGCTTTTTCAAAATAATTTTAAAGGGACTAAGTGAGATGTACCAATAAAAAAAAAAAATCTTGGATGACTAATTCAAGTTTATTTAATATAATCGTATACGACCTCTTTTAAGTCTATCATAATGTTTGTTACGTAATTCGGTATGGCTGTATAAAAATCTGGATCTTTAAACGCTTTTGCAAAATAATCTTAAAGGGACTAAGATGTACGAGACCAGTCTTGGACGGCTAATTCAAGTTCACTTGATTCAATCACGCGATCTCTTTTAGGTAGATCACAAGGGCGATGTGAGATTAGTGATTGGTGCAGCCGGTGGCACGAAAATCACGAGTGGCGTGGCGATTGGGATGCTCTTGAATCTCTGGTATGATTATGACATAAAGGAAGCGATTGATGCGCGCAGGCTTCATCATCAAGTAAGTATGAACGATACGAACATTTGAATTTGAGAAAGTAATTCTATAGTTGAAAACCAAATTCTCATTGTACCATTACAATCTCAATTCGAGTTTTAATTCGTAATGGCAGTTTAAGAAATTATTACTAAATCTATCTTAAAAATTATATATATTATTTAATAAAATTCTAAGGAATTATTAAATTTGACATTTCATAATTAAAATCATTTAAAACAAAAAATACGAAGATTTGAAAAGAATATATTAATAAAGGATGATTTTAGTGAAGTTGTTATTAAAATATATTCTTAAAATTATGATTTAATTAATTAAAGATAAAAGATAAAATTAAAAATTTAGTTAATTTTTTAATTCTCATTTACTAAAAATTTTTCTTGTATAATCAATTATAATTCACACAAGTGTTATTTAAATACTTCGGTATATTTTTTCCTGGAAAAATTATTTCTTAGCTTTTATTATATAAGAAATAATATTAACAATAAGACGAATGAATAAGTTTCATTTATCAAACGCCAAATAAATGGAATACACTGTTGAGTTATTATATTTATTAATGATCTTTAAGAAAACTATTGAACAATTGCAGCTGCTGCCGATGAATATCCAGAATGAGAAAGATTTTTGTCCAGTCACGTTAGATCATTTGAAAAAAATCGGACACAACGTCACCACTTTTAGCGGAATTGGTAGCGCGATTACGGGTGTATCGAAGGAAAATGGATTCATAACAGCAAACTCGGATTATCGTCGACAAGGAACTACAGCAGGACTATAAAAATTGTTGTATAGAATTCACGTGGATAACTTTGTAACCAAAGATGGAGCAAATTTATTTTTTTGCGCTACCGTAATTTTTCTTAAACTGCAGTAACGATTGTAATTTAGGCATACGGTTCCTGACAAATGTTCTCTATTGGCGTGGAATTTTTGTCTTATCACATCCTATTTAAAAAAGAATGCAAGAATATAAAGTACTTTACAAATTACGGAGTTATCCGTAGGTAAATTATATGTGAGTAGATAATTGTTATGTAAATAAAAATCTTACTTTTTAAGTTCGAGACAATTTATATATTTCAAATCAAAATCATTGGCAATATACCAATTCAAATATGTGCCGATTCAAAATATATTTGAAATTAATATGATTCTAACTTGGCTGTAAATACTTAAAAATTGTAATTGCGTATAAGTAATATTTATTTTATTATATTTCATCAATTATCGCATCTCTGTACATATCTCATAATGTTTCACACATTCAAATACATGAAAACAAAAATGTCTCCAGTTTGTGTTTAGTACAAATTAAATTTATTTTTAGATGTAAATTATATGTTTTTCTATTTAAATAAAAGATAACATACCCGTCATTGATAACATAGGATTCTATTCTTGATAAGGTGACACGACAATGTTGATGCTTATGCAATATAAAAATTATGCAACTATATAATATAAAATAACATTGCAATAAAATGTTTTGTTAAAATAAAAAAAAAATCAATTATGATGCATAGATAAATAATGAATTTTTCTTTTGAAATTAAGACCGCATTAGAAAACTGAAGACAGTTAAGATAATACAATTATACGAATATACTCCTACATATCATTGAAAAGGATAACGTAAAAAAACTTAATTATTAATTACTAGTTGTTGTTATACACAATTCATTTAAATTCATTTCATGTTATTAATGACAAAAATTAGGTATAATTATGCTCGTAAAAAATAACCACGTGAAAGTTGTTAATACTGTGTGACATCATGATCAAATTATTATATTCCTTCCAGGTTACGTTTTTCAATAATATGTATTTCCATAATTATGCTCTGATGTATATGTACATGATATTTATCATTTTTGAAATTTTGCAGTGACAGGATTATTACTATTTTGTAATCGAAACAAGCATTGTGTAACATAATAAACAAAACTTCGTTTGTATATAAAATTCAGTACTAATTTTCAAATTACCAACCCAGCATGTTGATATTTACATTAATTACGCAACAGAATTATGCATTTCCTGACAATATATTTACAAAGTTCACGGTTTTTTAAAAATCAACAAATAATTCAGTGAAATAAACAAATAAAATTATGCGAATGAGATATATTTTCATTTGTCAAAGTAAACAATTTCAACATTTTTGGATGAAGATCTGATTATAATCTGAATAAGATTAATTGAACATTCAATTTAATATTAATTTTAAATGTAATTTTTATCAAAGAAAAATATAAGAAATTATTTATAATTTCCGGTATTTAAAGTTCTCAAATTAAATTAATTTTCAAAAACATTTGTGTGGCAATCTACAATTCAAATCAACAGGAACTCTTTCTTCAAGGTTACTACCGCTATAACAATTAGTATTCTCTTTGGACTTCTACTTCAATCAATGCACTCGCTGTACGTCTGGAATTTAAAATTCGTAATTCCTTCCGTTAGTACATGACCTTCGTTGTATATATTCCGTATTTATACTGGATTCCTTCCGTATTTACATCATCGAAGCTAATTTTAAATAAGCTGAATTTTTTATTTGCCGCGAAATAATTATTTCATGCAATTACTGCAATTATTTTTTTTCAATTAAAACGATTTGTCCTACATATAGAATCTATCCTTTGAGTTAAATCATCTGTTTTAAACTATGTATTCAACCTTCTGGTACAGTCTACTTTCGAAATAAAGCAAATCACAATTAAAGATTAATAGAAAGTAAAAACTGCACATTTTTTTAATAGACTTTTGATCAACTATAAAAGAGACAAAAATATTTATCGTCACGCAGAAATAATTTTAGAGAAGTTTCATAACTGTCCTGACTCACTCTGATCAGTCTGTCAGCTTGACAAGATAATTCGCAGTAACATCGCACATCGACCAACGTTATACTTCCATTTTGCAGAATATATGTACGTTCTATGCAAAATAACGGACCATTTCATTGGTCTGTCTGACGTAAGAGAGCCGTTTTACTGTTTTGAAAGCTTTTTATTAGTTACCAAACCGCAACTTGGAGACCAGATTTGCATATTTAATATTATTATTTTTTGTCGAGCAAAATTTTCCAAGAATAGATACATTATAAATTCAGAGATACGTTATAAATAGATATATTATAAAGTCCTAATTACTCTAATATGATGAAATCACAAGCATAAATTGTGCACTTCGACAGAATCTTAATCTGAAAATTCCGATTGTAATTATTATCCTTATATCACCAATATCACATACATATATACACTCCAGAAAAACAGAAAGAAAAGCGGCCGTTGTTATTCTCCGATTATCAAACAAAGAGTATGCGAGCGAGCTCGTGCGATTTTATGTCAGATGTTGGACTTTCCCGTTTCAGCCGTGCCTGGTTTCGACGAGATACATTGTTCGATATGATACCAACGTGGCAGTAATTTCAAGAGTATACGGTTTACGGGAGTTAATCGAGATCTTCGTTTACCATTGAAAATAAGGAGACTCATCCAGCCGCAGAGAAAGAGAGGGAAAGAGAGAAAAGGAAAGGGACGAAATGGTGGACAAAGATTCTTAATTTCCGGTGCTTTGTTCTTGTGACCATGGTGGTCCGTTTCATTTCCGTTTTGTTATGCCGAGGTAAACGAAGTCAGAAAAAAGGAGGTATCAAACATTATGAAGAGCGGTTGCTGCGAGTTACGATTAAAATGCGGAACGTTCGCGTGCATATCTATGATTGTTGAGAATTTATCGCACGCATTCAATCGCAAAAATCGACAATTAATGATATAGGCCTGATATAGGCCTCATAGAGGCCGAAACATCTATAATTTGTATCTGTAACGTAATAATGTTAACTATATAACATTCGCAAAAACACCTTGCGTTTGGCCGAATGCTCTTTATATTTTATGTTTATAATTTGCGAGCCATTAATGAATTTACAAATTTAATTCTAATTGAATAATGATCTTAAAATTTAGAGTACAAATAGAGTAATAATATTTAAAAATATTTACGACGTATGAAATTGCTGCGTTTCTTAAAAAAACGTAGACGATAATTAAAAATTTTTTTGAATAAATATACTTAAATATGTATCGTGTATGCGCGTTATCTTTAGTGCAATCTAATTTTAATAACTTTATGCCGAAGATATTTATGACAGATAAAACAAGAATAAGAAGAATGAAGATAAATTGTGTGTGTGTGTGTGTGTGTGTGTGTGTGTGTGTGTGTGTGTGTGTGTGTGTGTGTGTGTGTGTGTGGACGTGCAAAATAAAAGTATTTTCCATACATTTTAATCAGCCATCGACGTTTTTTTGTAAATGTGTCACTTAGTTGTATCATACACTTGAAAAAAAAGAAATTCATTAGAAATACCACACCCATTGTTGATTCTAACATATTCTTCCAAGAATAATTCAAATATTTTCTGATGTTTTTGCTATTAAATCTAGCATTTTTATAAATCATTGTATATTTTTGATATCAAAACATGATATATCACACTGTCTATCATCAATACTTGTAATAACCTGTCTCACAAATAATTGAAACACCAGTATTTTTTATTTTAAAATTAATTTTTTATGTATTCTCGTTATGTAATGTAATTTTAATCAACACTATCCTCGCTTTAAAGACTATAAGAAACTATTTTACATTTTACAAGTAAAACAGATTTTTGCATAACACTGTTTTCCAGATGGATTTAAGCTAAAATGTTTTTCAACTGTTCATAAATAGTTAATAACAGGTATAATTAATTTACCAAATTTTCATATAATTATGTTTATAAGTGGTAGTTGTAGTTCTCGTTACACGTCAATAGTTATCTCTGTCACAAAATAAATATCTTTATTAAACATCATATTGAGTGAACCAAAATTATTATCTACAAATATTATATGTACATAGAAGACGTTAATTCTTTAATGTTAAGTAGTAGATTTGAACAAATCTGTTATTGTCACATAAATACAAATAGTAAAAAAATGATATACGTCGAAATACATTATGGTAACAATCTTATAGTTAGAATTTTTCTTTTACTTTAAAGTCTGATCGACTACTTTCAAATTTTGATACTTTATTTTCTTATCCCCTTCCTTAACGAGAATACCTGATGGACTCACGCGACATTCGTAATGTACGACGATGCGATATCCAATAATATAATTCGGTTCTAGTGAACAACATGTTTGTCTCCAAGAAACAAATTCTATTGGATATCGAACGTCGTACGTTGGATATCGTGCGCCGTATGAATCCATACATAACAGGAGTTTCACGGCACGACGGTATAGACAGTAAGGCACCTGTGACCGCGTTCGAGTTACAGTCATCAGTCGAGAGCCGGAGTTGGGTCTGATCAGACCCACAGCATTCTGACAAGGTTTCTTGAACGGAAAAGTAGAAACACTTTCACCGCACGAGATGCTGAGGGAAACGATTCTCGTTTTCGCGGTGCTCATTGTGCTTGCCAGTGCCACGCTAGTTAATCATTGTGAATCTGGTAAGTTAATTAATAAATAAAAATATATAAATATTATTAAAAAATGCATTAATCCATGAAAATACATTAATCTATTAAAAGACAGCTTTTAGTTTTTAATAAATTACATTTAAAATGCGCGAACCGTTTTTGCAACATAACAATTTATTGCTTTTCCTATAATTTCCTAAGTTGACTTATTTATTTACGTAGCATCGTTATGGAAATATACAAACGAGTTGACGAACGAAAATTTGTTGTATTATAACTAAATGATCAACAATAATATTGTCATTTTAAACATGCGCAAGAAAGAATTTTCAGATAAAGCGTTATATAAATTGTTTACAGAAATAATTATCAAATTTGCCTTTAACGTACTGAGAGCTATGTCCGTTTTTTGATGTCGCTGGAAAAGTTACAGATCTATAAAATACTTATTTTTTAATTAAAACTGTTTCTCTTTACGCGTGAGAGGATTTGCCGATATCATTAAGTACCTTTATGAAACTTTCTCGACGTTACATTGCGTCAAAATTTTATTATACAGAATATTATAAAACATTTGGTCAAAATTTATCGATTTATTTTTCTATTTGTATTCTTAAAAATGTTATATAATTCTATAAGTATGTGAATATTTTTATTTCAAGTTTTCAAGAAGAACAAATAATTCTTTATTTTTAAAACTCCATCGGAAATTAAATATGGTTTATTTCTAGGATCATTGATATGTTTGATGAAAATTCTTACGAAAATTAACAAACATAGAGATAAAAGTAGAAAAAAATAAAAGAATCTGGTCATAATTCGTTGTCAAGGCAAACCGAAATATATCTAAAGATAATATATCTTGTCAGTAGACACATATCATATACATACTATATATGATATGTGTCTATTGACACATATATACATTTCAAGCTAACTTACACATCTTGTTATTACTTGATATTTAAATATATTTTTAGATTTCGCTACTGATTCATATCTGAGTGATAAAAGTATTTACACTTTCATTTATTTAAATATTGATATGTTTTTCCAATGCTTAACTGTCCATTGACATGTAACTTGTGGTGAAATAAATTTTATACATGCTTGTATAATTTTTCATATACTTGTAAAATATATTGGCAAAATTTTATACTTTACATACTTTAGAATATTCTGACGTAAATGAGGGACTTGCGATATATATTTTTGATATTTAAAATTCTTCTTGTGTGACATATTGTATACTATATAATATTTTAGACATATTAATTTCGCCTTGTTATTTTTTCAAGGATCGTACAAATATTTCTCAACAGAAATGTATTATCCATAATCATATGGCAAATTGCTAAAGGAGAACTATCCTTAAATAGTGCCAGGCAGATTATTTTTTAAATTACCACACAAGAGTGAAACATCGAATGATTACCTATATCGAAGATTGCTCATACTCGTGACAGAAACTATAATTAGTGTTCTCATAATTTTATCATCAAATAATACGCTTAATGAGAGAGAGAGAGAGAGAGAGAGAGAGAGAGACTCCTAATTATTAGAGATATGTGAACAAGACAACGAATTAGTTTTATTATTAATACTTATATAATTGCTTACAAGAAATATAATTGATACATGGTGAAAGTAATGAGCGAAATACTAACTTATACGTTAATTTATAATCGACTTGTTTCACCGTTAGAATTTCAATGTTAATTTAGAAATTTTGCGTCGATTCTAAAGTAAAAAATAAATATCGTTCAAGTACATAAACAAAGTCTCTTCTTTGTATGTTCGAAGCACAACAAATAAAATCAACAGAAAAAAATGTACTATATGGATCGACCGTTAAAACTGTAGTTAAAAACAGTTAAAACTGTAGTTTCTTTCAGAAAAAGCTAGAATAAAGATATTATGCTATTGACACTAAATGCGACAATTATGCATACTGATAACACGTTTATTTTGCGTATTTTCAAGGGGACCTACATTTACACTAATAAAACATATTTTTATCGAATCGTGTTTTTAGCTAAAATATTTCTTTTTGTTCGATTTACTGTGTGCTTAAATGAACTATTGCAATAAAGTAAATAAGTGTACATGATTTGAAAAATTACATTCACATTACGTACAAAAGGATCATTTTTAAAGAATGCACAAGAAAAATTAAAATCACACAGTCATGTTTGCATAAGTACAATTTACATTTGTCTTATTGTCTAGGATTTCTTGCTGACCGGTTGTCTAGCTATTTTAGCAATAACCTTCAGGATCATTACGGATCAATCATAATCATGAAAAGCAAACGTGTCGTCATCTTTAATCTGAATAAACTTCTATTTTTTTCCTTACGACATTGAGGAAAACTTATTATTAATGTCGATTTATTGATTGACGTAATTTTCTGCTTTTTATGAGATGACATTAATCTAGCACTCTAATAAAAATTACTATTACTACCATTGTCTGATAAATTAAAAAAATTTTTAATAATTAATCGGTTATTACTTTTTAGCACGAATAGATATTGTACAATAACTATACGATACGTTCGTTTTCATATATTCTACTTACTTTTACTTTCTCTTACTTTACATTCTCAGACACTGTAATGAGAATCTCGCTGAAGTTCAAATATTTCAAGGCAATCAACTTTATGAAAACCGCACAAGTTTTTGTACTCATTCATTCTCTATTTTTGTTACTCTAATGTATGTATATGCATATTCTTCGAACAAAGAGCGTGCGAAATATTACTTTAATGTCAAGTTAAATTGCCTTTTATGAATAAAATAATCACGTGATTTGATTAATGTGTTTATGATTTACGTAATCAAATAATTCGAAATCGAACTGTGTGAAGACACAACACAGACACAAATTATACCCACACTATTCAAATTATGATTTACGATTTATGATTTTAGGTGACCCGTTCGAAGATGCCAATCAAATCAGTATATCCGATTGCGACAAGCCTGAGTGTCCATTAAAACAGGGATCGACTATCGGTATAAGAATGAAACTCGTGCCTAACAGAGATATTCAGACGTTAACTAATAACGTGCGGGGGCTTATTGGCGGCATACCCATACCGTTCATAGGAGTTGATGGATCAAATGCCTGTGATAATATTTACAACGCTGATGGTAGCAAAGCCGGTTGTCCCTTGAAGAAAGGCGAACAATATGAATACAAAAACAGTTTCCCTATTTTATCAGTATATCCCAGGGTAATTTTGCAAATTTTAAAGTTTAAAGAAGACTCATAATTGCGCATATTTATCAATAATTAAATATATGTGTATAATAAACATATATAATATACAATGTTAATATGAGATTAAATTGGAATTTAATCAATTAGAAAAAACCAACATCGAGTTAGGTAACTTTGTCGTAATTGGTCGAATTCCAATCCAATCTCAATTCCTAGTCTGATATCAGTTTAAGAATAATTTAACAATGATAATACATCTCTTCCATTTAATTATGTGAAATTTGTTTCTTTCATAACTTGATTTCAACCTGTTGCCATAAATGTTTGTTATAACTTTGCTTACAGATTCCAGTAACCGTATATTACGCATTGAAAGAAGGAAATGATAGAGTCATCTGCTTCGAAGTACCAGCGAAAATTACGAAATAAAGTGCTTCGTTTTGTTGATTTCAGCATATTATAATTAAAAATTGTAGTGCGTAGCCAATGTAACTCTGAGCTTATGTAATTTAATTGGCTGATATTATGTAGCACTGTATGCAAATAATCCTTCCGATACAGAATATTCTGATGTATAAATACATTTTTTTAATAAAATAATTTTCTATTCGTAATCAAAATATTGTTTCACATATTTTATCTATTTTCTCATATTAAATTTTAATAATATTTTTGTTAGAGATAAAATTACTAGAGAAAAAAATTGCCTGAATTGACACAGACACTTTTATAGACAAATTATCAATGAGAAAATTTATTAAATCAATTTTTAGTGGCATTTTTAAATATCTTTATAATTGACAATTGTTAAATATTTGAAGTCTTTTATGAGCGAGCGACTGATCACGTAGACTATACAATATGAGTAATTTTCACTAATAATTAAATAATAAGTATTATAAATATTATAATATCGTAAATATTGTACTTTTATGGTAATCGACCAACACAAATAATAGATATTTTAGTTAAGAATAATTAAAGAACTTTGATTTAGCCGATCATCGATAATATACGGTAATATACGGTAATAACGAGCATGCTTCACATAAGGATACGAGTATAACCAGTTATTTGATTTTGGCAATTCACTTTTATATGCTCGTAATCGTTCGAAGTCTTTTTGTATACCTATTTCATGTCTTCTATGTCCAAAATGCAATCTGTTCTATTTACATCGACGGATATTTAAATGTCTATGTTAAACTGCGATGGTTTTTTTTACGATCTTATTATTAAAAATAAATATTTTTAAATCGCAGTTTATAATTTATTTTCTTAATTAGGCAGTTTATGTATGATATAATTAATTTGATTAACAATACGTAAAAAACAAATCATTATATTTTTTATTAAGCTATAATTATCTTTAATTTGAATTTGAAACATGTAGTCATATCTTGTATCTTTTGCAACATTTTTTACAATGCGTCTATTAAGTAATTATTTCACGTGATTCTTGTAGTTATTAGTATAGTGTATATGCGCATTAAATTTGTATAATGCATGATGTGTATTATGTATAACGTACGATATGTGCATTCAATTCGTATATCATACGATTAAACTTGAGTTGATGCATGCCCATTATTGCGATTTTACCGTTGGTCGATCGAAAAGTATTCACAGGCGTATAATCAAGCCCCATAGGTAGCAGTCGAGGCGAGAAAATTTACACATATGAATATTAAAAAATGTCGAAAAATGAAAAAAAAAGGCAACTTGCAAATGAAGCATATAACTCGACAGAGAGTGATTCCCTGGAATATGTGTATATACAGCCTTTGTGAAAATCCCACTGAAATGACAAAGAAAAAATTCGACGCGCCTTCTCTGTAAACCAGCCAAGTTTACAAGAATAAATGAGATTTATGAGATACTGCAAAGAAATTAATGAGCAAGTTTCAAAAGGAAATAATACGCGATTGGAACTGCATATACTTTGTAAATGAACATGCAGATTTATATACCTTTTTTCATTTTTATGAAGAAGGAAAATGAAGATTCTGAACTTTTTCTTTAACAATATAATAAACAGATAGAGATGTATCAAGAACAAATTACCATCTATCACGCAGTCAAGTTGTCCTTACAGTTTATTGCTCGTAACAATCATGCTTTTTATATGTTCTCGACAGTAAATTTATAACATACGTTTAACGTTCGATAATTCGCAGCTTCGTGCCGATGCTAGACTGTCGCATTTCGATTGGTGGGAATGTCGGGTAATAATTGAGGGGATAAGCGGAACAAAGGCCTAATAATAAAATCTTGATATTAATAAAAATTAAAATAACTTGCTACTTTTTTATTATACACAAATGGGTACAAAAGTATCAAATGAATTTATGTAATGTCTTTAAGAAGTTACATGTTACAATACTCTCCTAGTACGATCAATATTACATGAAAAAGCTAATTGTCGGAAAAAGAGTCTAAGTAGAATTGTACCTTTATTCCGCCCATCCCCTCAATTACAGATACAGTATAAAGTGAATCTCTTTAATTATGATGTTGGATTATTCGCAAGTTTCGCGAGATTAATAAATTTGTTTATTACATTTCGACATATTGTTAATGATTATGCACTACGCGGTTGCTTTAATTTAAACAACGTCGATATTAAGAAATAATAACATAAGTGAAAGTTTGAAATTGATACGTCGTATACGGAAAGAAAAATTTTGCTAAAGTATCTATAAATATATAATTTTGATAGATCTGAAAATAATTTTATTGGACCATCAAAATAATTATGTAGAAAAGTATGATAAGCAATGCTGCAAAAAGTTATGATATTTTAGCAATCAGCTTGAACATTCTACATAATTACTTTGATAGCCCAACAGAATAATTTTCAGATCTGTATCTAAATTTTTAGATACTTTAGCAAAATCGTTCATTCCGTGTATATAATTATTGACGGATATAATAACAATGATTAACGATTAGTCGAATTTATTTTGGTACTTATTTAAAAAATTTTAAAGAGTGGATGTAATTTAAAAATGATAGATACATGAAAAAGCGATGGTTCGATAGGCAATGCGAGCCAATTGGCATTCAGCCATTCCACATTTTACTTTCAGCTTTTTATGATTATTATGATTCAGTAAAAAAATTAATAAAATGAGCATAAAAAGGGGCAGTTTCTTGATTCAAACAATAAATAATATATATAATTAAATCGTTTCGTATAGGAAACTGCTGGATGTAACATACTTACAATATCGACTTTATATTTTTGCGATTATTTGTACATGGAAGAACCGATTTTGGTAAAGTATTAAAAAATTTAATTAGACATACAGCAGAAATGTCCGAAATCAGAGAGATATCCTAAAGATAATACATATCCCAAATATATCTTTAAGATATTTCCATGATGTATTTTGGACACATCTGCCGTGTAGGTCTTGAAATAATTTTGCTGGATGACCAAAATAACTATGTAGGAAAGTGACACTGCAGAAGAGTGACAATGCTGCAAAAAGTTATGATATTCAATCAGTTAGTTTGAGCATTCTACATAATTATTTTAATAGTCCAACACAACTATTTTTTTAGATCTCTAGCTAAATTTATAAACACTTCAATAAAATTGTTTTTTTCTGTGTAATCTTTATTACTGTTCCAAGAAAATCATCTGCGTCAAGTGATGAGTAAAGTTCACGAAGCATATATCGCCTCGAGGTATTCTTAAGATGTCTGCAAGTACATTCACGTAACCGTCCATCGACGATTTGGGATTTCTGTCAATAAGTCATCATTACGTCCAAAAAGTCATTAAAATTCAAATTTATTCATTTCTTGGTCACAGTATTATGTATTGCGTCATTCTGTATAATCTTATTATGTCTTTATTTATTCCGGGAAAAAATATTTTATATATATTCAATAATTATCTATAATTATATAAAACAATAAATAATTTTATATATTTGTACATAAATGGACATACTTTATATATAATTACATATAATTTTATATAATTATATACAATTTTATATATATTAATTTTATATATTATCAACTATATGAGATGTAGGCAGTTGAGAGCAAACGCAGTTAGATTTAGTGTATATCTATTTCATACCTCAATGGTTAAAAATTATAATATTTATTATTACAATGAATGTTTCGACTTCTCTTTAAATTATCTTCAGCATGTATCCAATTTATAATTACATTATTTAATTACTTAGCATGTTGGGATGATTTACAATTCCAGTGTTGAAATAACCTCCTTAGGCCCAGTTTCACAATTCACGGTTAACTCTTAACTGAGGTTTAACTTATTTCTCATTTTCTTTCAATTTTAGAATTGAAAAGAGATAATGAATAAGTTGAACCTCGGTTAAGAGTTAACCGTCAGTTGTGAAACTGGGCCTTAATCAGTTATGTGACTGTTAAGATCTAAAACATGTGTTGATATAAATGACAGATTCGGAGGAAATTGTTATATGATGTGTTGTGTTATTAAATTGTACTCACTCAACCTGCCAAGCACAACATTGTAAGAATTCGATAATGATGATAAAAATATTACAAGATTTATAAATTTCATTTTTAAATAATTCGTTAGTCACTTGTCGCTATTCAAGTTAGAATCACTTCGTTATTAGGTACCAATGATATATAAATATTGAGTATGTCAACTGAGTTTTTAAAAACATGTTATAAAGTCATAAATAATAAAACCTTGAGAGAGGAAAGTTTTATTAAATTAAATTGTGATTCCACTTGAATTTTAAATTTTAAAGTTTTTCAAGAATAAGCACATAACTATTGTGTAAAAATTCTGTATCAATTTGTACATGCTGAAGATGACTTAAAAAGAAGTCGAAATGTTCATTGTAATAATAAATGTAATAATTTTTTTAATCATTGATGTATGAAATAGATATACGCTAAATCTAACTGCGTTTGCTCTCAACTGTCTATCATCTCACATAGCTATTGATTGATTCTGAGAGTCTCTGTTTAATCAAATTTATCATTTATTTATTATATTATTTAATATAATTTTACATATATTTATATGTAATTTTATATGTAAGTTTATATTTAATTACATATAAATATATATAATTTTATATAATTATATATAAAATATTTTTTCCCGGGATGAGATCTTATTTACGAAATCTTTATAAAATATCGCCCAGTTGTGGAAAACTCATTTTGTCCGTATTACGTAAAATATGTATTTACATATATTAGAAGAAAATTAAACAGTTTCACAAAAAATTCATCAGCAAAGCGATGTTTGACGGTAATTACGTATGTATTCCGAAATGTTTTCATTGCTCAATCGCTGGTGGAGTGACGATAGATTTGTATCGTCGAAGCGTTAATTATATATCGCACGTGTATAATTGCACTTCGTATACACCGAGTAAAATATTCAATTGATTGGCGACAATTAAATGACCTATATTAAACAATATTACATATTAATAAATAATTAATCTTGTATTAATACATGACGATATTTCAACGTGTAGGGCGATTATTTCTGTTCGCATAGTATATAATATTTCAGATTTTTGGTAAACTTTCTATTGTACCAGCTAATTGATCTCAAGATTTTTCAAATGGTGTTAACAAGATTTCCAATTTTTTTAAATTCAAGAATATATGTAAAACGAGCTTCAATCGTAGACTGTTTCAAATTTGCAAATTCACTAGTGGCTCGCAAATTACAAACATAAAATATAAAGAGCATTCAGCCATACGCAAGGTGTTTTTTGCGAATGTTATATAATTAAAATTCTTACGTTACATTATATAATTTGTATCTGTAACGTAAAAATTTTAGATATAAAACATTCACAAAAAACAGCTTGCACGTGGCTGAATGCTTTTTACATTTTATGTATGTAGTCTGTTTTATATCAAATATCTGATATGCATGTCTATTAAGTTGACATAGCCACTACAGCATAATTGAATAAAACATAAACATAAATTTAGTAATTTTTTGTTGCTTACGTGTTGCTTTATTCATGATTTTACTGCTTTAGCTAGTTTGATAAAAATACCTATGATAACTTGAGGTTATAGTTAGCACATATTAGTCGTAGAAAACATCAAAACCTAAAAACAAAACATATATAAGTTCAAAGAAGATAATTTGCTAAATCTGAAGCGCATAATATCTTTTGTGTGCATGATGTGTATAACTACGATTGTTATTTCTCCAGTATTTACAGTGTTTTCACGGAGACTGGCTTTTGACTATGGCTATCGGGCACGCGGAAAACGCTCACAATTTTGATGATCTTTTTTTAAATGCGCACATCAATTTTCTTCCAATTTTTTTGAAAAATGTTTTTGACAAGAAGGTCAAATCTGTTAACTTTTTTCTTTTTTTAGAGAGAGCATTACGAGAAGGTTTCAGTTTTTATCGACCTTCGGCAGGATAGCTGAATTTTCGATTGCAAAGTGGTCAATCTCCAATGAAACGAAAATGGTAAGCATAAAATCGTAAAATAATAATTTTATTAAATATCTCGATTGTATCTTTTTCACATTAATTTGCTTGGTATTTTGATTAAAAGTCTGATTTTTTGCTCCATCTTTAACTTCCAAGAACAATCATTAACTATTTCGCGTAAACACAACACATTAGATTTGCAAATTCAACAAAAATCTCAATAGATTTTTTTGTTTGTATCTTTCTGATTTTGTTACTTAACTTCTTCAGATTTTCTATGCAAAAAATAAAGATACGCTGCAATACATCAAATTTGAAGATAGTATTCGTTGAAACTTGAAACTAATTAAGTTTTGTCGACATGATCTGACAAGAGAAGGGTATCCCACTATGATTTTGATGAAACTTTTGATAAGTCGATTGTAGATGAAAATAAGGGACACGAGTTATTTTATGTGTGCCTTATTGCTGTACGTTTTAGGGGGGAAAATCATCAAAATCAAATATTTAGGCCCTTTCTCTTTTAAGATTAATTGTACATACAATAATGGAAAAATAGTCTAAATTTAAAAAAAATTTCGAAAAAAGTTAATTTTTTTTAGTATAAATTATTTATTAAGGTGCTCTTAAATTAAATAAAAAAATATTTTTAACATGGTTTCGTTAAAATCAGATTGAAAAAGTTAATATATTGACTCGAATCTTTTGTTTTGTTGCAGCTAGTTTATTTTTCTTGGAAGTTGCACTTGTATGAATAGTCGGCGATCTGTTCCCCAGACAATACAAAGTCCAAACTCCAAAATCGAGCCATAAGACGACTTAAAGTCGTCTAACAGTCTTGTCTCGATTTTGGACTTTAGACCGGAGCACAGAACCCTTTGCATAATGCATAATGCACAAAGCGTGAGAAAATCATCTAATCAGAGTCTTTTATTTCATGAAAAGGAAGGAAATGAAAAACTTTGATTAGTTCATTTTCTTTGAATTATGCATTATGATCGTTATACAAGACTGTCGTTTTGACGTCAATTTGACGTCATATTGACAAATTTATATTATTTTTTAGTCATGATAAAAATCTCGATCTCAGATGATCTAACTTTATGTAGTCATTCTTAGATCATCTGAAATCGAGATTTTTATCATAATTAAAAAAATAACATAAATTCATCGATATGACGTCGAATTGACATTATTTTGAATTTCTTGTTCTTTTTGGATTCCTTTGTTGTTGTCTGGGTTGTCTCATGTTCCTAAATCGGTATTTTAATCCTAGACCTGTTTTTTTCAGCTGAACTTCTTGCACGGTTCATCTTTCCTCTTTTTCTCTTCACGTTGGAGAGAACAAGAGAAAAGAGAGAGTGAACTGTGCAAGAAATTCAGTTAAAAAGAACAAACCTCCTGTCACGGAGGCAGTGATGAATTTATGATCCGCGATCAAGCGTTTTTTTTTTTCTATTTATTCCTCGAAACACGCCACGTTCGGCATATCTTGTTTGATTTTTTGACGTTCGTTGCTTGTCCGAAAATAATTGGCTTTTTGTTTCAGCCTTATAAAAACTAAAATCTTGAAAGCGATGCTCAAATCTTATTCGTGCGTTAGTCCATGCATTTTACATCACAACCAATCTTTTTTCTTCGAAAGGCGCGAGCGGGCCTTTATATTGTTACTAAATTTTCAGTAAGTTATAAATTCTATCGTGAAGACAGAGATTGATTTACGACTCCATTGTTTTTACATTTTGTTTCTCGGAATGCGGCATACTGCGTTTGATTTTGCACTCTAATGGTCAGCGAGCCGCTTGTTCGAAAGGGGAAATTTTTTTGTTTCTTGGAAAACGCCGCTCGAGCTTCGGCTCGTATTTTGTTTACGTCGCGTCTATAGTTCTTTTTCCGAGAAAGGCGTTTCGAAATAGCCAGTGAATTGTTGTCCTCTTTCTATAATCTGAAGACTTATTACAGTTCTTTAGACGAAGTGAAAATTACAAAAATAAGCAAACTCATTAGATATAACCAATGAAGTTATAAATATTCTAGTAAATTCGATCATTTTTTCGTAATTTTCAAGAACCGTAGTAAGCTCCTTTGCCTCTTTCTATAATTTTGAAACATCAATATTTTTCGCAATCAATTATTCACAAATTTAAGATTTTTGTTAACATCTGATTATTAATATTTTTTTAAAGATGCTTATTAGCATCAAAAATGATTAAAGTGCTTATCAATTTAATAAGTGACATTATATTACTTTAGTTCTACTCTTGATTGCGTTTCAAGACCGAAAAAGATTTCGGCGCGCGATTTATATAATCAAATATGTACATAAATTTATACAAATAGTATTTAAGTATTAAACTCTACTTTGATCGAATATAGAATTTCTCTATCTTTTATTTAATTAAATTTATTCTTATAGATCTATCTATAAATTCGTATCATAATTGTCTGAATATTTAGTATTCGTAGTCGGTTCTTATTTTATCGTAATGTCTTGAAATACAAATACATCTCTGATTAGTTCATGACATCTTAAAATTGTATTTAAGACGGTTCTAAATATAAGATACCGACTACTGTCCTTTTTATCTCAATAAATTTCAGTAGATACTGATAAATACGCGTGCGGAATTTTATTTTTCGGGCGGTTTTTCTAATCGCGTGGCGCCATCTGTCGTCCTCGATCTCAACTACCCCCCCCCGTCATTCGCCATCTTGCTTCGCGTCGTTCCGCGCCAATTTTACGGCATTAGAAGTCGCGACAGTCTTTTCACATCGCGTCGGTTTGTATAGTCGTTGAAAATGAATTCGCACATACGGGCGAACAGAATTCGATTGATAGCCGTCGTTCGACGAGTGTCGGGCGATCATTGGCGTCGAGATACGTCAATTATTACGTGCGATCGCGGTTAATTGCGAATATAACCCGCATGGTCGTCAATTCCACGTAACGGGCCGGATTCAAACGTCGCCGCGTCCATCGGAACTCCGCAGATCGTTATTAGAGCGACGTAGATACAACGATAACGTTCAGCTCGTTTGAGTTTACGACGCACATTTCACGGTTTACTACACACGTACGAACGTGTTACCGATTTGCGTTGAATTTCGTCATGTCTCTTTTTAATTCACTGATTGCCCGCATGCGAAAAGTGATCGAGCAACCGATCGTTGCTGGTGACATATTGATATTTCGGCAATTCGTGTCAGTGTATTCGTTACCGTGCCTTCTGATGTTGGATTCATGACCAATTAAACAATGCTCCTTTATTCATAATCTCAGGTAAATTATATCGCATTATTTTTTTGCATCATTCTTTTATTAAGCTCACTTTAAGAAAGATTTTTACAACAGGTATTCGTTATTTTACCATGTCTCTTGACGTTGGATTCGTGACCAATTAAACAATGCTCCTTTATTCATAATCTTAGGTAAATTATATATCGCAATATTCTCTTTTATTTAGCCCACGTTAAGAAAGATTTTTACAACAGGAAAATTGAATAGGAAATTACATAATATTAAAAATTGTAAAATAAATTTAGTACGACATAATATAGGATTGTAAAAATTATAAGTAATAAATTATTAATTTCATTATTACATTAAAAAAATAATAAATAGAACTCGGTCCTTTAAAAGCTGATACAAATTATGATCATGCAACAGTCATGTCCAACACTTAGCAAGATAAAACAGTAAAATGTTTCGTCAAAGCGTTTAACGGGAGAAAAAGAAAACAAAAAAGAATAAAAATGCTAGAGCTCTAGCCATTTTAGTGTCTATTTTTTTTTTATTTCTCGCTGAATGAAGCAGTAGAAGCGTTCAACTCGCGAACAAAGTGTTGGCCGTCTGATCTATAATTTGCATCAGTTTTAAAATGGAATTGTTTATTGTTTTTAAAATTTTTATAAAAGTTAAAATTTATATTTTACTTTAACTTATACCATAGCTTTTAGAATCCACTGTTGTTGTTTTATTAAGTTTATTTTGTAATTTTTCACATATAACTTTCGATTGAATTCATATTATGTAATTTCAAAGTTTGTAATTTTCCACGTGTTCATTAAATTTGCTTTATAATTTTAGAATTCTAGTTACATTTTCCAAGTTTATGTTTAATTTTATACGCCATGCATTTTAATACAAGTGCTTATAGTTTACAGTAATAATAGTGTTTAATATACGTATTTTTTTATATGTATATACATACATTCTGATTTTTCAAATGTTTTTATACTATACGGTACATAAAATTACAAATGGAATTCCATCCTCAATTCTGGCACAAATTAAAATAGTGCAAAATATACATTTTTAAATGTAAAAATACATTAAGAATGTTTTGGTTGTATAATATCGGCTAAAAGTATCAATCGAAACATTGGTCAAAAAAATTTTGGTCGTAAATACACCCTAAAATTAACTGCAAAAACAAAACAAATAACTTGGTGTCTAATGGTTCATATGCAGCTAAATGACCATATGTTTTAGATAAATAATTTTTAAACGAATACGTGAATATATAAATAAATTTTTACACAAATATTTAATAGTATTTATAAAATGTTTAATGTTTAATTTAATTCATAATGCTATTTCCTTATCAAATTTGCAAATATAAAAAAAAATGCAATTTTACATACAAATTAATGCAAACAAAATTTAAAACACTTTTAAACCAATGAAAGAATATGTTCAAATTTTATATAGATATTCAGCCGTAATAATAGAATAATTTATACTTCTATAAAATTTTTATACCTTTTTGGGTAATACTTATTATTATTATTTTTTATGTAATGTTTAAGATGCGATACCATACACACATTCTTAATATTTCTTTTCATTTTATGTGATGTAGGTAGATGAGATTGGAATGCAGCAATAGATAATTGGTAGAATCTCCGTAACTGACTCTGGATCGACAAAGAAAAAGAGATTGCACGAGCACGACGGTCGGTAAGTAAATTTATTTATGGTACTCACGTTATTATTAATTGATTGATTACCGCAATTGATTGCGTTTTGATAGACACTATAATTAAATGGAGAGAGAGAGAGAGAAAGAGAATTGATCTTTTATTCATTCATTATTTCATAAAATTTGCAAAATGTGGTGACTGCGGCATTCATATCTCTTTCACTGTCACCAAATCAGTACAATATGAAAATTTTTTTATTTCTCTCGTACTCCTTTTTTGCAACAAATCACAAGTCAATAATTAATATTTACATGAGAAATGTTGCATATAATCAAGTTACGTCGAGTCGGGCATTTCCGTGTTTCGTATCAATTATTAAAGTATGAAAGTAAATACAGACTGATATTAATTGACTGAATTATTTCCTGTTTACATACTATTCATTTTAAATATTAATCAATGTACTTGCTGTGTGGTGTAATTAATTACAAACATACATTTCGTATTGCATATACATTCGAAATTGAAAGATGCGTATGCGTTTTATGATCAATTATTTAACGTTTTGTATAAAATAGTAAATGAACTATTCGATTTAAATTAATGTATATTAGTATTCTAGCAGCACGTTTGTCAATATCTAATTTACGTTGCATAAATTAATTTTACGACCAAAAATTAATTTATATACTGCAACCTCATGCAATTGTCAAACGCTGTATAATATAACATGTCTATTTTGTGCGTATATGTGATTTTGGTAAAATACTTTAACGTATAATATTCAATAATTCCTTAATTGGATCAGGAACAGATGTGTTAATGAACCAGTCTCACTAACGATTTCAGTTATTGAAATTGCTTTACGTAATTGCAAAGGATTTTACTAAATAATGAATTGTTAAACATGCTACCAAATATTTCTCTTTGTATCTATTGTTGCTTCAATTGCAGTAGTTAGTAGTTCAATATGTTGTCTCAATTTTTGTTTCGCAACATTTTATTTACATTAACATTCACGTATTGTATTTTGTTCGTGGCTAAAGCCACTGTTGTATAGTACAATATATTTCAGAGCTAAAGCACATTCATTCGACAAACTTTTCAATGCTTTATGTATACCGCATTATGATATCTAACTCTCTGCTAAAATTAAATGTCAGTAAAGTCTAACAGCTTGCGGAGTTACGCAATAGAGAACCAACTTTAAAAACCACTTCTCCCGCGGCGATCTTTTTATAAAAAGGCAGTGGGAATAAGATTCTACCCTCTATTCTTCAAAGTAAAGATTGAATGAAAATTTGAGAAGTGTCGCAAAGACGTTCGAACTTTTTAAGGCAGAAAAATATTCCGAGAGTTAAATCCGTATTACAAAAAATTAATCGAATCGCCATCGATCGTAAAAATTTGTCGGAGGGCTCATGAAAATCCATGTTCACTTTCACAGTGAACAGAGTCGTTCGACTCTGCGTGTCGCGTCCGGGTTCTTCCGATCGCTGCGGCGTTTAACAAGCTCGCGCGATCTTTAGCTTCATAACGGAGTATAACAATGGCATATTATATTATTTTCCGCGAAATTTTGTTCCCGTGTCGGCTTGTATCGAGTGGTCTGCCGTGTTCCACGATGTGATCAACGTGAACACGAGACGATAACCTCGGGTGGTGTTTCGTGCCTCTCTCGATGTCACGAAATCTCATGCCTTGCGGTAATTAAATGTGATTTATGCGAAAATAACGGAAATACATATTGTGTGCGAGAGCAACGAAGCAGGATCATTATCATGCTATTTTACAAACTTTCGATGCACATTTTAGGATGATAACATGAATCTCTTAAGATTAACCCTTTAAAGAAATCCACTTTAATATTGGTCAATTTAATACTAAAAGATAATGATTAATTGAATAACAATGCTGTTAATATTCAATAAATAATCACTATGTTTTAGTATTAAATTTCTGTAAGAGGTCTATATAATTTTAGATAGTTCTCAGAAGATTCTCTTTTTTATGTAATTTATAGAAGCCACAAAAAAAAAAATTAAAACTTATCTATCTATTCAAAAAGCAAGATAATTATTTCTCAAGATAGATTTTTTTTTCTTGTTCTGCTTAACTGCTCAGATTGGCAAACTATAAAAGACAAATAAAAAAAAAGGTATCGGTGAAGGGATGTACGAAAAATGTGAAAACGAAGGTTGACACGAGTAAACGAATTAACGAGTCCCGGATGAAACTGTCGTCCGCAAAGTACCTGCCATTTTTCGCCCTCAGGAGGGAGCCCTCTACATATTTACACACTATTCGTGACGTACACATGCACATACGTACACGTAGAGCTATATCTATGCGAGAGAACGAGCCCACGTGACCCCGACGCGAGACTCGAGAGGAGTGAGACGTTCCCTCCTCGGAGAGATAGCTTTCAGAGGACGCGTGGGGCATTCCTACCTTTCAGGAGCTTTCAAGATGACCATGATCCGTGACACCGGTTGGGGAGCATCTGCTTCCTCATCCGCCTCTTTCGCCTCGAGGTCTCTCACCCTATCTCGATCTGTTCCTCTACCGTTCTATCCAACGTCGCTCAACCCCCCCAGCTGCGCCGACTTCTAGTCCTCTTAAACCACTATAAACCGTCTTCGACACTGAACCGAAAGCAAGCACTCGTGCACGGACGAGCGAGTACGCGCAAGAACCTTAACCCGACTATATCAAGAGCTACCTTCGTGCCGAACGGAATGGCCTGGGCTCCTCCCAGATTTAACGTTCAACGCGAAAATTGCCCGCTGTCTTGCGAATCGATTAAAATTATTATTCGAACGTCCGCGTGTACTCGAGAGTGCTTGGTCGGCGTGAATGCGAGTTCTTTGAGATCGCGAAATTAATATATCTGTTCGTGTTGCTTGAAATTCTCAAAATTTTTCCACTTAAAATGAGATAAATATATAATTCTAATGTTAAAAAGAGAGAGCAAACAAAGATGCTGAGTGCAAAAAGTTGCAAGTAACGCGAACGGACCTAATTATTACAAATCGTCGAGAATCGCGGATGAGAATCCTGCGAGATATTTGAAATCTGTTGTTTATCAATACTATGATATTACAATATTATGATATGGGTATAGGTACTGTTTACCGCGGTGCAACATGCAATATGCAGTTTGACATGTTATTCATTCCTTCAGTAAATTTAACGCAAATATTTACGGCAAGAAAATGTCGCAAACTGAATCAAAACCTTAAACGGGAAGAAAATGCTGCATTAACTGTTACTCGAAATATTTATTTAAAATAAGAAACGGCAAAATAATTATTTAAGCAAGCAATCTTTTGAATAAATAAGAATTGAATACATTGGAGATGAATTGGACGTATTGAACAAAGAAAATAAGAAAAGAAAATATCGAATAAGATCTAATTTTATCACTATAAAAGTATGAAAATTTATAGATGCAGATTGCATATTATAAAGTTAAAACAGTAATGTAAATTTTAAAGATATTTCATTGTATTACTAAGAGGAAAAAAATGATTACAATTACCATAATTTAACTCTAATTTGTAGTCATTTTTTGGGATGACTATATAGTTTTAATCATGTAAATATAGTCAGTCAATTGTGCCATATAATAGTTATATACACTGGTTTAAAATTTTTAGCTTTTTAAAAATATATATTTTAATTATTACTACATAAATAGTAAGTGAATTTAAGAAAATAGTTACAGTCATTATAATTACGGTTGTATTTATGGAACAAAAAAATATATTTTAATTATCATTTATATCTTGATATTTTACTATATTAATATATGTGAAATTATAATTTATAATATAATTTTTATAGTAACCACAAAAATGGAGTTAATATGATTATTATGATAATTAATAATTATTTTACCGTGCAATTATAGTCACACATATCAAACACCTTTCTCTCAGTGAAGGTAGCCTTTTTTTTTAGATTGTTTTAATATCAGCCTTTTTATTTTCAAATAATCTTTTCACAAATATCTAATTCATCTGAGCATAATTAGTCGAAACTCAATATCAGAATTATGTGATTTGTAGCTGTGTATTTATATAGTTTGGTATTTCGTAAAATATATCGCGCGTATCGGTGCTTGTGCTTTTGACCTTTTGTATCACACAGCAGTAACGTATGTATGTACGTCGCATTCCACGGGTGCAGAAGTTTCGAGTAATATGCAAATATTACGGCGCGGCTAATTACATGGGTATCGTAACAGTTTCAGCGACCCGCCTAATTTACGTTGGCCGTTATTTTACAACTATAATTTAAACCATTTATTTTTGCCTCGCGCCGCTTTACACAATAAATAAGCAGGTGTGCTTCGTGCCCCCCCCTCCCCCTTCCCCCTCTCGTGTTTGTTCCATTTATTTTTATCTCTAATCGTGTGCTTTTACGTACGCGTAGTTGGCAAATCATTATATTTGCATATATCTCTTTCGCGTTCACCGATGTTCAATAGTACATATTCCCCTTAGATACCGAAACTAAACGGGCGTATCTCTATCCCCGGGAGGGATACCAGGTTCACTGTGTTACGTAAGCACGCCCAATTATCAGTGAGCACAAATTCATATTAATAGTAATTATTTGTCTATTAAATTTACCTCCCCACACACGTACGGAAAGCGCATCTCAGACTTGGGCGAATAAACGCGCATTTTGTATCTCCTGATCGATGCGTTTATCAATGGAATATGTACGTACTATCGATCGCAAATGAATTAATTAATCAGACTCGTACACAAACGAGTTAACGAGTATGTTAAACTTATTACTTCTTCATCTCATTTCTCGTCGGAATAAAATATCCGGCAGAGCTTCCGGCGAGTCCCCCCGGGTAAACGTTTAACGATGCTATCGGTGCCACTTTGCGCTCGCAAACGCGCAATATCGTTCTATTTCGCGGGGTAGAGGGTGGTGGTCCGCACGACAGGGTGTTGAGGAGCACGTCGCTCATCTCTCTTTTTACCCTCTGTCCATTTCGGCGACGTGCATTATATTCGAGTACGCACACCCTTAGAAACAGCCATCCCTTTCTGTCCTGATATTCTCCGCGGTGGTGGCGGTGGTGGTGCACGAGTCCGAGAACCCCTTTCGCCGCGCCCTCCGCTCTTCCTCCGCCCTCCGCTACCTCCACCTCCACCGCCACCTCCTCGGGAGGCTTTGCAGGCTGCGCGTCCGTCGCGGCGCCGTTTGCTCGTCTTTTCCGTCAGTGTGCCGTCCGCCGTCGGTCGAGAACCACGTGTTCCCAGTGGCGTGTTATGTTGCGTCGCGAAGGGTGGCTGTCGCGCGTCTCTTCGTGTCACTCGCAGACAACCGGGTGATAACCCGGGTGAGGGATAACCGACGACAGCTCCGAAAATTACACGTGCGCGACGTGTCGCAAAAGTTTTCTCAGGAATGTCACGGACGACACGCGTAGGACCTCGTCGAATTTAACGCGAGACGCTCGCACATGTCAGACTCCCTAGGACGGATGTAAATAGGAATAGAGTGGAAAAGGCAATAATTCATCGTTTCTTTTCTTTTTCCTGTGTAAAACGGAGTTCATTGCAACGGACGCAGAGTTACGTTTCTATCGACAGACGATGTTCATTTCTCTAATGTGCTTGTAATCTTTTCATGAAATGTACGAGCTGTGTGAATACGAGCGACGAAACGATTTAACATGAGATGTAACGAATATTGTCGCAGAATTTTCTGACTCGGTGTTCCTCGTTTCGAACGATCTCCGGTCGATGAAAACAAAAATCGATGATTGTATGATCGGATTCCATCGATTTCTTCAATCCTCCCTCGAATCGATTCCAGGTGGTTCGCAATTATTGCTGCCCCAACGTGATTGCAGGCCTTTGCGTCCCCTAGGTCGTTACTTGGACCGATTCCAGGAAAACCCCCAAATCTGTGGTGGTCCGACGTGATTGAACATCTCCGCAGTCCTTCGGTTTTTATACATATTGCGATAGCTCGCCATCGACAAACTCGTGTCTAGTTTGGTCAACCAGAATTGTCGAAGTGAACCTCGAATGTCTTTAATCTCGTCAGAGTTATTATTAATTTTTAACAAATGGTTCTCATAAATCACTGAAATAATAAGCATTTATCCGGCGAGAAGATTGCTCGAATTCTAATTCTCGTGGCTGGACACAGTGATCGGATGTAAGATCGTGTCGATTTCATAATTAGTTCGAATGAATAAAAGCCATCCATAGGGGAGCTAATTATTGTGAAGAGACAGTGTCGTGCAACGCAAATTTACGTGAAAGTAAATCTTTATGTAAATATCTACAATATCTTTATGTAAATATCTACAATATATACACAAAGGACAATTTACCATAAATCTGAAGACTTCGTTCGATCTACGTAACTACGTTTATGTCAACTGATCTTCTTCGTTCTTCGGGCTTGAAAAATCGAACGCCTCTGGTGAATTGGTGGAGAACGTTCTCCAGATCTCCCCTAACTCCTCGTTCTTTTAACACTGACGTGGCGAACTATTCCTTCGATTCATACATTTCACATAATCATTGAGGATCTCTGCAGGTATCATGGTGAACGTTGCGGGTTATCGGCGATGGCGGCGCCTGGATAGACCGGAAATGCAAGAGATTTTCCACCGTCTCGGAGATTACCACGCTTGTATTGCGCTTTAATAACGGACGAGCAGTGGTCAACCAGGAAGCGAGGGCGGAAGCAAGGACAGAGAGAGAGAGAGAGAGAGAGAGAGAGAGAGAGAGAGAGAGAGAGAGAGGAAGAAGGAAAAAAACAGTACGGAGTCGGAGAATCAGCACTCTCTGGATGCTTTAATTAGTGTTTAATTAGAGACGAAAAACTGGGCGCACAGCAGCGGACACCGAAAGCGTTTTGTTACCGGTAGATCAGCATCCGCGCGCTGGAGCTAGAGATTCAGATGAGAGGGAATGTTCCCTCACGCCTGTGGGTGGATCGAAAGAAAACATCTGTCATCAACCATCCGTCTACAGCTTGTCGCGTTTTGCGCGAATTTCGAGAAATGTGCAGCTACTAAGTTGGTAACCGCTGATCAGATTGTCTCTTATGACTCCAACTCGGACGAGAAGAGGATGGCGCCGGTCGAGCTGATGATCATGGCGTAAGTGTCCGCGGGTGATCCGGTGACTGTCGAAGCGATGACTTAACGTGGGTGACACGAATACAGTCAGCTCGTAGACGAGTTGGCAGTAGATCGGTTGTGCCAGGTCGGAGAGAAGGAGAGTGCGTATCCCCGCGCGATCGTTACGTCGTGCGTAATCTTTTTCCGTTACAAGGATTTGCGCGGAATAACGAGAGAACATGTGGAATGTAGTGCTGTTGTTCCTCGGACTAATGAAGGCTGTCTCGTACGTTGATGGAAGCGGTACCACCGCAGATGAGAAATCAGGTACGTTAGCGTTGCGTACTGTATTGCGTCCTGTTGCGCCAGTTGTTGCGTTCGAAATATAACAAGATCACGATTGCGTGTTATTATTAGCGTTATATCCCTAATAAATTGTTCTCCGTCATTATCTTTTTACTTTTTGCCTTGTAACGAGCTTAATTTGCTCCATGAATTTCGCATACGTATGATGTGAAATGCGATATATTAAACCCAACAAATTGTCCCGATTTTATATATTGATCAGTTAATACATATTTAACTTGCGATTTGTTCGATGGTGCAAAACGGCGATCTCACGAAATTCTCGATTTATCTGAGCGTTCTATTAATGTTCGTTATGTCTCATTGATTGGAAATTTAAATGCTTTTAATAATTGTACTTGAAATAATATTTAGGATCAACGTACTTTTATGTTTTTACATTTTTACGAGCTCATCACTCGCTTGTTTCTGTAAAAGCATTGAAGTTACTTTTACCCTGTTTCTATGCCATCCGTTCTCTGTTCGGTAGAAAATATCAGACAGAACCAAACTTTATATCGATACATCGGGAGGCTTCAATTTTATTTTTGTCTGACTCATGATAGGAAATGTCGCAACGAGAACCAGAGAGGCAAAATATATTTTTGTCAGGACCAATGAAAAACAAGCGCGCGATCGCTTTCCGGCATCAATGATTCCTATTCGCCTTTTTCTTCCTTTTTTTTTTACAGAATCGTTAATTCTGGCTAACCAGAATCAGAGATCCAATCTTCCTTTTCTTTCATCTTTTATGTGTAAAAAAAGAAGAGAGATTAAATTGTATATTTACAATCATAGAACCACGTTTATCGAAACTGCTGTAAAATAAAACACACGCAATTATAAGCTTATTACTTCAAATATGAATACATAAAAGTATTGCAAACAATATTACATATTAATATTTAGTTTTATTTATTTTTACGATTCTACGGTTTAACGTTGGTTAAAGTTAATTCGTATTTTGCTTGAGGAAATTAATTCATGTGTAACTACGAAATCACGAAATAACAGTGCAATATTGAAATTATGAAATTGAATATTGCCACGCGGAGCCTCGGTAAAATTTATGATACCACGAGATATTCATGTGGTAGACATTTCCACAAATCCATAGTGAATGATTACGTGCAGAATAAGAAGCTACCGAGAAATATCCTTTGTTGGCCATTGGTATGGGAGGATATCACTTTGTTGATACAGAATATTGCGGAAACGTATCAAGAACTTACGTCGGTTAAATTCGTTGAGCCGTTTCTTTGTACGTCTTCTCTCGTTCCGTTGAGCGTCCAATTATTTTTATGAAACCTTTAGGCAGTTACGCTTGTGTTCGGATGACATAAGTAACGTAGTGGAAACCTCTGACCTTATTATATCGTTCGTGTTTTAACCTTTCTCGGACACACAGATACAATCGCAATTCCTTCTTGCAGTGAAAAAGGAAAACTAAATGTTAAATGCCAAGCAGATATACATGTATATATATATATATATGTATATATAAAATTCTTTTTCTACTTCTATACTTGAGAATTTCCACTTCCAAAGACTGTTTTAAAATTTTTAACAGTATATATTTGTCAGTATATATCTATACGAATCGAAACGAAATTAAAAGTTAGTATCGCAAAAGTATCTAGATTTTTCAACGAGGTGTGGTAGTTACAAGTGGATTTAAATTAATGGATTTTCCAATAGTATGTACTCTGTGTTATTTAAAGTGTTTCGATTCTTTTTGATATTCGTCGACACGGTCAATCGCGTATGTTTCTATTCAAGTAGCTGAATGACGTTCGTTCATTTAACTATAAACCGTCGACACTGTACGTTACTGCAAACTAGTTCAAACTATCTCAAAGTCATTGCATAGCGCATGGCTTGCATTTTTCAAGAGTATCACTTATACTTGGCGCCACCAGTGTAAAGCTACAAATATACGCGATCGCGTGTAATCATGTAATAACGAAATTTCACGAATTATAAGATTTTTTAATATTTATTTCGATATTGGTTTTACTATTTATTTCGAGTGCGAGGCGATGGAAGCAGCAATAGTTAACAGCGTAGAGCTTTCGCGCGAAAAGCCCCGAGGATCTCGTTAAGCCCTGTCAAAATTTCTGCCTTTGACCGGTATTTTCGGTTGCGTAACTTGTGTCCACGAATCTTGTATCATCATTGCAATATCGAGCCAAGCCATGCGGAAACTAATTCTCCATCGAGAGAGAGAGAAATATATATATTTTTTTTATAAAAAAATGAAATAATATTTCAATCACGATTCAGAGCGGGGATAAAGGAATTTTTTTTAATAATATGCTGGCAATTGAAATCTTACCCCTCTTCATATTTTATCTCGCGCGTGCATTCACGTCGTGAGCATGTTATTCAGCATTTACTCTGCCAATTGTCTCCAGCGTAGTTCCCGATACTAAACAAGTTCACCGAGCACTGCCGAGAATTCGATTAAGGCGCTGCGATTCAGGCGCAAAGATATTCTGCCCCCCGTCAATCAGGCAGAAAGGTCTAGAGATTCCGTTCCGTTGATCACAAGAGATTGACGACGAACCGAGTCGCTTATCCGTATTTCCGGCGGTAAGGGATTCGATTGGATTTTATCTTGTGCATTCGCATTTACTTCTGCATGCCCGATTTGCAAGTAACGTTCATTCCCGCTTTATGTTGAGAATGCCCATCGTCGACAATGTTTTTTTAAATTTTCTTCGTAATTGAGGAATAGGTGTAATTGGTATATTTTTCATTAATTCAAACTCCGTTATTATTTAACTTAATAGGATCAGTTGCGCAAAGAATGCACAAGTAGATCTCATTTTTTCGACTAAGTAATTTAATAATAAAATTGAAGCAATCTCAAGAGAAATCATTTTTTATTACGAATATTGCAAGAGATTGACGATGAACCGAGTCGTTTATCTGTATTTCCGGTAGTAAGGGATTCGATTAGATTTTATCTTGCGCGTTCGCATTTGCTTCCGCACGCCCGATTTGCAAGTAACACTCGTTTCCGCTTCACGTTGAGAACGTGATATCGTCGACAATTTTAGATTTTCTTCGCAAGTGAAGAATAAACGGTATATTTTCCATTAATTCAAACTTCGCTATTATTAACTTAATAAGTTCAGTTATGCAAAGAAATGCACAATTAGATCTCTTTCTTTTTCTACTAAATAATTTAATAATAAATTGAAGCGATCGCAAGAGAGAAATAATTTTTTTCAACCTATCAAAGTTAATAATAATAATAATAATGGTGAGACGCAGCTCGTTTCTCCATAGAAATGTCCAATTATCGGAGTCTTCAAAGGAGTCTTCGTCTGAGTTGGCCGTTCGTTTGCATCTTCGTATCGCTTTTCGGTTCACACCGATCGATAGCGCCACCTCGTTTTATGACAGGAACAGACCTGATGTTTAAAGGACGTAGGGCCGGAAACACGCGTACGGACACAAACCAACCGTGTACACGGACGTAGCCGGTGACACATTACACAGGAATATATTAAAGGGCATCACGCTCGTGTGCGTGGATGGATGGGCCCGGACAGACTGGAACTTGGCCGTTATAATAGGCGAGGCTACGCCACCAAGTTTGAGGAACTTACCGGGTTGGATAACTGAGGCTTTGAGAGCCGGAGGCCGGCGGGAAGTTCGGACACGTAGTGCGATTCTGCAAGTACTTTAGGCGTCGTTTCTGGATACGGGACGGCGTCGCGGCGCCGACACTTTCACGTCGGAGAGCTTTCTTAGCTCCGGGTTTAGAGCGTTAGAAGGGTATCTCTCTCTCTCTCTCTCTCTCTCTCTCTCTCTCTCTATCTCTCTCTCTCTCTCTCTCTCTCTCTCTCTCTCTCTCTCTCTCTCTGTCTCTCTTCAGGTTTTCATGCTTTCGTGTCGGTGCCGCAGATGGACGCTTTCAGCTCATTTATTAATCCACTCCGCGTTCACGAGATTAAATCGTCTTCTCTCTTGGCGCGCGTTAAAGATTAAGAATGCGCCGGAACTGTTGGCTAAAGAAAAAGCTAACTAAAGCCTTTAATTCCTCGATCGAAGGGAGTTGCCGTCTGTTAATACTATCGCAATATTTGATATCAGTCAGATAAAATTGGTTTCCTTACACATTATACAAATATTGATGTATCTCGATAGGTTTCATTAACAATTGGAAATCTTTAAAATTTACATAATGAGGATGAAGCCTTCGAAGATCTCGAATGTATTCTTCAGCAAAATTATAAAAGATCAGAATTGTACAATAATTTTCCGCTTATATTTGCTATGTAAATTACTGAAATGTTCCATAATTTGAACGAAGAATTAAAGACATCTTTCTCTTTTCCCATTTCTTTACCAATAAATTTCCACCCTATTTATTAATCCGGCAATTGGCGATTGTAATACTAACGGAATTACGTCGATTGAAAATTGCGAAGGGTAAGCTGTGCGTGTTGTAATAACAAAAGCATGTTCGAAATGTAACAATTATCGACTGCGACGTTACGCGTTGCTGGGGTGGCTTTTGTCGAGTGTCATTTGCACACGCAGAAATATTGCGGTGAAAACTCTATCGGCGTTGTTCAAAGCGCACGAATCACACACGATTATATTTTCGACATATTTGAGAAAAAGTATGTATAAAATACAAATACAATAGAGAAAGAAAACAAATTCAATAAATGTACCGAGGCTATTAATTGCCAGATATCTTCCAGTTGATTCAACAGTATATAGCAGGGCTGTAAATTTTCCATGTGTCATTGTGTGGATCTGGGTGAAATCAATTTCACTTATTTCTTGTTAGAGGTTGCTCTACAGAAACGTCTGCTACCTGGTAAGATTCATAGTTATGACATAGTCACTTATCCGAGCGCCCTATATTTTTCGCCGTACCGACCCGTGATTTCTGCATACTCGTGCTTTATGGCAGGTATGATCGATAATTCTTACGGTAAAACCTGCAACGCTAGCGAATATTGCGACGTATTTGCGTTATTAAGAGGCATCGGCGTGAATGCGTCAAACTGGGTCGCACTCGTTATTAATTATTGATAGTTATGATTATAACGTGACAGCGTAATAACAGTCGAAAATGGAGGAATGTATGCAGCGTCGAATGTTGCATTCCCTTCTCTCTCTCTCTCTCTCTCTCTACCTCTCTCTACCACACTTTCGATAATAAATAAATTTGGAAAGCAATTAACGATGTTAACGATGTTGCATACGTCAAGTGTCATTCACATGCTGTTTTCTATTTCGTTCAATATTGTGATTACATTTCTGTTATTTAAATGAAATGTAGATAGTTACATATGGAACACAGTTAATATAAAAGCATTTGCTGAATCGTGCATCTCCGGGAGATCGAAGTGATTTATTTATATTTGTTGCGATTATATTTATTTGTTGATGCTAAGATTAGAAAACGTATAAATATTTTAAAGGAAATAATGTGTGTTTTAAAATGCATCGTTAGAACGCGATTACGTTGGAAGCGAGCTAAGATAAAAATAAGTGTAAAAAATTACGACGACATAATATACGAGAAAAATATATAAATATACCACGGCACGTTTTCTGCTTGTAAAAATGTAAAATTACAGCTATGACTCAGATCGAACTGGAACTTGTGCATTTCAGTTAACCGTAAATATCTCGAGATGCCGGTAGCGTTTCGTGAGAAAACTCAGTTTGCAATATCGTATGTAGCGGCAGGCAGAATGCGGACGGATAAAGAAGAAAAGATTAAAGTGTTCGTGGACGCAGGTTGCTCCACTTCTTCCAAGTGCAAACATGGGCAGGCAGGTAGGAAAAGCGGGTATGTAGGCACGAGCGACGTAGTCGATAAATAGCAAATACGAGGGACGAGCGTGCCTTTAAAAATAGAGAAAACGGGTCTATTCGCGATCAAAGAAAAGAGCGGAGCTCGTATGCGAACGGTTGTTGCGGTGTGTCTTGCCTCGTGTGTACACGTGTGTGCGATACGCAGACCTTAACACGTGCTACTGCTTTTACTGCTGCTGCTGCTGCTGTTGTTGAGATATCTAGGAGGAAGACGCGAAGGGGTGATACGTATATATCGAGACACACATAGAATTTTCTTTCTCCGAGGGTGGTTTAACGAACCGATCCGCCGCAGTTTCCTTCTAGCAATTCTTCCGACTTTCTTCTCTTACCTTCCAGTCGCATCCCGGCACTTTCGGACTGTTCCTACTCTCCCCGCTTCCGTTTTCCAACCCTCGGTCCACCGTCACGTAATGCACCCTTTTGTTGCGTGTCCTCGCCACATCTCTTCCGGCTATGGCTCGTTCGTTCTCTCGTTCACGCGTTCATCCCATTCCGGTAATCTTATTTCTTAATTTTCCTCTCGCGACATATACGACGCTTACGATATTTCTTCCAATTTCGCGAGGGAACGATGAAATGCTTGCCGATTGCGGTTCCTCTGACTTCCGATCGAGATGAAGACGACCGAGAGGAATCTCAAAATAGGCTTTCCACTTTGCACGACGTTTTTATTAGAAAAGCGCCCTTTAAAATTAAATCCATTCGCAGAAAGTTATATTTCGCGGTCTACGCACGTGGTGAAAATTGAGGTCCTATCGCTTCATTTAGACATGATTGCTTGACTGATGACAATATTGTGTTGATGTAGCTGACACGGATGACCTAGTTGACGTGACTGAGATTTAAAGTGCGTGACTAATGCGATAATATTAGCAGAATCACAGAAGCTTCTATGAATTCGCTAATAATGTTATCAAATTATAGTCACTCATCTTAGTTCTTCATAGATACTGGGTCTTTCTTTATTCAGACGTTTCACTCTCAAATTTCAATTTTTATTAAATAATAATTTTAACATTTGAGATAAATAACTATTTGGCAATGTAGAAGAGATGTTGAAAAACAATCTTAAATTTTTCTACATATATTTTTTGGAAATCTAGAATAATAAACAAAATTGGACAAAAAACCTAAAATGCCTACAGAGTAAATAATTATCTTTAGTTTTCTAGTTCATAATTTTTTTTCTAAAATTATAAATTCTCCGGATTTGAAAATGCATCATTTTTATCTTTGTGCCTAGTTTTATATTACGATTGGAGATTACGTATATGAGACTCGCAAAGTTAGTATTTAATAGGGATGCACCGGATCGTAAAATTACCGGATATCCGAGAATGTCTTTAAAAAAAAAAAAATCCTATTCGGAAAAAGATAATTTTGCGACAATGTGTAAGATTTTATAGCATTATGAATATACATACTTATTTCTAGAACATTTGTATGTAAGAAAAAAATCAACAATTTAATGATATTAAATTTCAACCGGATACCCCTCCGGATAAAAGATAGATATCCGGCTATCCGGTCGTATAGTAAAAAAGTGCCGGATAATACCGGATACTTTCCAGATATCCGGTGCATCTCTAGTATTTAATATATTTGTCCAAGATCGTTTTATAGTCCGCGTCCATTTGAGGTACATATATCTATATGTATTTTTAAGTTCGCTCGAAAGTTTCCGGCACTTAGCACGTACGTTTCAAAGAGACTCTTTTATTCCTGGCGAGAGATTACGACGCGCGGTCGTCTTTTCACGCGCGAAGTCTCCATTTCTGCGTCTACGTGACTCAGGGGGCGCAAGATCTCTTCGCTCTAGGAGCGCATACAACTTGTGTTAATATCACGCTTTATTGCCGTGTAATTTTTATCCCGGAGCTCTTCACGATTCATTGGCTGCCCTCGCTTCCTTTGTGATACGGATCGATGGGGCACAAAAAAGGTAGGCGCCAGCGCGAGGGAGAATCTCGCCGATTTCGTTTTTCCTCTCCGCTCTTTTCAGGAACTTTACGCTTCGCACCTGCGGCAGTTTATTTCACACTGTGACATTGCCGGCACGATAATTCCTCGCGCAATTCTAATCGAGAAGTAGATTCGCTTAATCGTGAGCAACCAGTTAATTTTCGGGATGAAAACTTTCATCGACGTTCGCTATTGGACGGAAAAGTTGTATAAAAGGTCCTGGGATTCGTTTGTAATCAGAGTAAACTATGGAAAACTGTCGCGTTAAGGGAACTTTAGAGGTGCATTTGATCTGAAGTTACGCGATACGTGCGAAAAAAAAAAACAAAATTGATCGTCTGGCATTAATAATGGACAAAGCGGATTATCGTCCGGACGTTTTTCACGGGTGCCCTGTTGTTTGGCCGTAACATAATTCACTCGTTGCCTCTCGCCCTCTTCCGCTGAATGTATTGTATTTGTTGCTAATATTATTGGGACGTGTATTTGTTCGGTGGGCTTCGCGTTTAAACTATGAGTGATATATAGAGTATTCACTGTCAACTGAGTTAATGTTCAGCTTGTCGTTCGCTGTTATCATTATCGACACAATGAATTTTCATTTGCATTGTAATGGAATGGGGGATAAAATAGAATTTTAATTTTAACATTGACGTTGAGATTTGTATGTGATAGTTTTCACGTAAATTTCGCTTAATGTATTTACCGTTCTATTAGGTGTAATTATCTTTTATTGATTTTTACTCAAACAGAATCGATAGTTTTAACACATTAATTTTACATTTAATCCAGTTAAATATGTAAGATGATTTTATTGATGGCTTTTTAAATTTAATTCGCCCTGTTAAATGATTAATGACCGCAACAAAAGTTTCGGAGAGACACGATAAGGTAGACACATTAATGTACATCGCGCGAATCTCGACGTGTTATCGGTTATTTCATGCTCTACAACGTCCTCCATCTACACGGGCTACCGACCTTTGATCATTCACTGTGTAGCCGACATATTTTCCAATAAGAGGAACGTAAATGTATTTATATAACGCGGCCAGGCTTGCGCGGGATCGATTAGAATAATCTGTCTCGGGGATATTTCGGACAATACAGTAAAATCTTGATAACTTGAAGGGTTCGCTTTAAAAATAGGTTATTGATTTGAAAAGTGAAAGATTAATAAATGCTATTGTTGAGAAATTGGAGAAAGGAAAATTTTATCCTTAAATGTCGCGAGTTTCTCGAGAACGTCCTTTGGATTAAAATTACTTTATTAGTGAAAGGTCTGTTACGCGTTGTTTGAAATTCCGATAAATTTTTATACTTAAAATAAGATAAATATATATTCGGGCATTGAAGAGGAAGAAAGAGAAGATATTGAGGTGCAAAATGTGCAAGCAACACGAACAGACCTAAATTTTACAGAATAAAATTATCTTTCGAGATCGATTTCGATCAATGTGCCGTTCGAGGTCGACAACTTTTCGTCGGACGCAATCATGACCGGTACATGTCCAAAGGAAAAAAGGAGTATCGTACTAGTCCGCCGATTTGGCGAGAGCGAGCTCTCGCGTACTTCGATTTGCGCATCGCCGCACGTTTTATTTATATTTTCGACTCAGCCCGCCGCCGAACATCCCTTCTCGCTCCGAATACATCGAATCCAATATTTTCCCCGTCGGTTTTTGGAGGATACATACCGGCTTTAAGCCCGATTCTGTCGTGTCGACAGTTACAAACGAGACGTCCTATAACTGTCAGCGATGAGGGAGATGCCAGAACGCAGAAGCCTTCTTTCTTCGGATTACATGAATATCTCGATCTTATCCTGTTTGGAAATTGCGCTTACTGCACGAGTGATTGCGTCTGTAGTTTTTGCATCACGTGTAGGAAACACAGAATAGAAAAAAGAAAGAGAGATTTTCGAATATGTGATGTTTTTGACCCATGCTTTTTTGGGGTTAATCTTAAACGATTTTTTGTTCTCTCTAAATCTGAATCAGTGGATAATCACTGATATCGATGCCAAAGATGCCACTGGTAATCAGTAAATTAAATATGAGATCCCTAACCTAGCTAATCTTTATTATGTGATCTAACTAAACTTGTTTTAGTGCTTAAATTCAATGAATACGGTATTGGAACATCGAAATTAACGTGCAAATGTCAGTATTTTAGTTATATAATGCTCATTCTTCCTTTTTTAGCTTTTGAACTTATTTCAGCCACTGGGTAATTAGTGACTATCCACTGATTCAGATTTAGAGAGTTGATTGCAGAATAGATTCAGGGAAGAAAGGACAGAATAGATTCAGGGAAAGAACAGTTTTATTGAAATATCTGAAAATTTAGATACAGATCTGAAAAAAATTTTATCGGACCATCAAAATAATTATACAGGGACACTTAAATTAGTTACTAGAATGTAAAAACTTTTCACAGCAGTATTATCATGTTTGAACATGTCCGAAAATTATTTTGATAGTCCAACATAATTATTGTGATAGTCCAAGAAAATTATTTTCAGATTTGTATCTAGCTAAATTTTTAGATACTTTAAACAAAATTTTTTTTTCCACATTGCAACTTGATTCCTCATTTAAAATTTGCATGAAAAATCTTGTTATTTAAAGGTATTTTATTCCTTTGAAATATCTTTTGTCTTTTTTCTCATGTTATGGGAAAATTATGTATAGTATTGTCAAACATTTATTCTCGTTCTCTTTCTCTCCCCCTATAAATATTTGCATTAGCATCAAGTTTTGCTTATTGAATAGCACGATTCCAATAGCATATCGGATTCTCACGCTTGCTCGGCGAGTTTCGGGCGCATACCCCACAAATTTGATGCACGCATGCAGCTGGGGAATGCGCGTCGACATACTACAATCTTAAGTTAACCCAATCATCCAGTCGCCAGTGGCAGTCAACACGGAGGGGGCTTTCACAATTGAATCTTGCTGGTGGGATCGATTCCGCTTCCGACGTTGTCTCACGGAACGATTTCAGGTTATTTCACCATCGTCTATTGTTGGTATCATGCGGAGTGAAGGGTTGAGGATAAGCGGGCGCGTATAAGTGGTAAGACGCGGGGGATATAAGCCACTTGTTTCAGCCCGCATCAACGAGATCCGACGGGATATACGAATTTACTTGGAGCTAAGAGCCGTCGCTCGTCGCTTTTTGTTCTGTATTCAGCCGCAGGTGCTTCCAGATGAAAAACCTGCGGCAGTCAGCTTTGTACGGAACTGCTCGCGATAAAGCGAAGGGAACGTAACGTTTCCTTTCCATTTACCTCTAACATATTAAAAAAAATTGATATGACGGTTAAACGGAGTTAAATCTAGTATATGTTGAATCACGTCATAAGCATATGAATATAAAAAGGAAAACGAATGTTTTAAGCGTAAAACGCACAAAGCGAGAAAAATAAAATAACACGTTTTTTGCTGGCATGCACTTTTCGATTCTATTCGCGTAAATCGAGTTAGAGTAATTATATTCAGATCGATGCGAAATTTATTTTGGTCTTCGTTAATGCATTGTGCACATCCATGTTATCTTTTAATAAGCTTTAATTCAGCTCGCGAATGCGTTCATATCCTTTTCACCGAGAGCATCAATCCGGTTGTGACACGCGATACGACAGTGTCCTGAGATTCTCGAATTACGATTTCGACAATCAACGTCGCCAGACGAGCCGCGACGTCGCCTGATGCCGCACTAAGTAATTTGCTTTGGGGCTGGCGTCGTCTCGGATGGCAGCCGGTATTTGGTCGCACCCCGGGTTAGGACGCGGGACGAAGAGAACTATAAAGGAAGCCACGGTTTGTTAACGACGGATTAATTTACTGACTGCGAGAGAGGGAAAGGGGGTTCGCGTAATCCCGGTACTTTCGGCGCATCTTATTGATCGAGAGGAGGTCCCACTTAACTCCGCGTCGCGTAACTTGCTGTCGAGTACAGTAAACGAGCGAGAATCGTGCAATTGTTTGTACACTTATCGGTACTTTTGCACGTCAGTCAGTAAAGTAGGTCGGAATAAAAGGTATCTCTTAAACTGTGATCCTCGCACTTGGTCGACGGTAAATTATTTTCACAAATAGACCACTGTTGCATAACGATTTGGCGATCGATAACCGGCTGCGGATGTTCGAGACTTTAATCACAACATGAAAATATGATTTAATAGATGGAATTTTGCAGGAAATTGTATAAATAGAAAAGTGAAGAGATCCGGTTTGGTGGAAGCGTCTTGTGATTCTAAATCTTTAATGTTTTCTTTTCATTAATGTTTTCTCTTCAGTTATACGACGTCCGTTTCTTCATCCGGGAGAAAATCGGGATTGAAAAGAGAAAATGGAACGATTTATATTTAATCATGGTTGAAATATATAGATAAGATTATATATTCTTTAATAATCGTAGACGTGGTAAAATAATGCTAGAAAGAAATATCGATTATACTGCTAATTTATTATTCTTTTACTTCCTGCTTTCTATAGATGGATGACACATGCTTGACCCAATTTCATGATTTGATGAACAATATTTGTTGGCAGTTGTACGTGTAACAATAGCGCCAAGTTAGTTCGCGACATCTGACTTGATGTAAAACTAGTTCCGCGCGTAAGATAGCACAATTGCCGTTACTTTGCATGCTAAGTTCTAACTTCTCGCCGTTTAAACGCCGTAAATGCTATTATTTCCATTGCGTAGAAATTGGATAATATCGTCCTCGTCGCCGTTACACTCGCCGTAAATCTTCGCGCTGCTTGATTTTCTTTCCTCTTTTACATTAAAGCAATTTTTCGCGACTAACTGGTAACAAAAAGAACTGTACTATTCCATTCTCTTTCTTAATTTCGCGAGCGGACTAACTTAAAGCTTCGATCGAACACACATATCGCTCGATGATTTTTCGAGAAAAGTTCATTCGCTCCAACTTCTTCCTACAATCCCGGTATCCGCCCTCTCCTTATACATCCCTCGCCTCACGGTATTCGTCGATCAACCTACTGTTTCTATTCTTTACTCAGTGAACTCTCTGCTATCGCGTTCGGTCATTGAAGCAGACCTCTCGATCTCCCTTTAAGGAACTGCCGAAGACCATCCGCGTACCGGTTTAGCCGCTCGTTTTTCCCGATCTCGTAACAATGCCGCCAACGGAGATTCATGGTTGCTCTAGGAAAAAGGAAAGGCTGTAGAAGTAACGGAGAAATGGGTGTTGTCACGTCGGGTAATGTATCTATCTTCCGTGCTCCTTTCCACCGTACTATCGTAATGCTAATCGTTGACTGATATCGGCGTCGTTCGAAGAGCATTAGCCGCCTTTACATTCGCGATTTCTCAATTACAATGACGATTATCGATGCGAGCACACGCGTATATTTTCCGTGCTAAGAATAAGTTGCAGATATGCTGTAAACGACTCCTCGCTTTCCAACTTGGAAGTTTATTTGAGCGAAATCTTCGCAACTTAAATCGAGTATAACGCTTGTGTTGAAGGATACAGCTTTGCATCATACGAAATAACATATTTAGTAAACGCTGTATACTCTCAGAGTCTTCCACGGTTGAAACCATTCTACGTTTATTATTATAGTCCGATGCTATCGTATTATATTCTTGAAAGAAACGGCATTTACGGATTTACGTCGTACTAAAGTTACCAAGTTTCCTCGTTTGCATTACGACTGAAAAAGTGGATTTGCGATGTGCCATATCAGAGGGGGTAGGTCTACGTCCTTAATATAAAAAGCCTTGGGCGATGAGGAATCTGACCTTCTCCGGCGGAGGGTGGTTGATGGTGATTTCGCGGGCATAAGTATGCGAAGGGAAAGACCGCGGCTAAATTAAAGCAGCGGGGGAATTCCCAGGCGGTGCAAATAATCCGTCGTTAGGCGACGAAGATGCACAAAAGATTCTAGCGAGCTCGTCTGATCTTTAACAATAAGGCGCCCGACTCGCTCATCTCGTATTCCTAATTGAGTCTTGAATCTCGAGTCACTTTTGTACGTACCTACAAAACCATCTCGGTGGCCCATTTATACCTCGCTTATAGTCACCGTAGATAAAGAAGCGAATCCTTGGTGTTATACAGGGTGTCCCAAACTTGGTTGATGTAACATCCATGAATAGCAGATTCCTCAGATTAAGTTTCGAGACGAAGATCCTAATATCAAAATGTCAAAGCTATAATTTTTTAACTGAGAAGAGATTAAAGTTGGCTAATTAAACTGTCCAAAATTCGCGCGCTCAGGCATGGCATATTATAGTAAAGGTGTTTAGTAGAAAAATAGAAGAGAATGGAATTGATGCTTGAAAATATCTTCATTTGTGCAATGTGCCATGTCTGAGTGTGTGAATTTTGGACAGTTTAATTGGCTAACTTTAAACCCTTCTCATTTAAAAATTATTGTATAGCCTCGACATTTTGGTATTAGACTTTTCATCTCGAAATGATCTCAGAAATATGCTATTAACTGGTATTATTCAAAGTATGGGACACCCCCTATAAAACGGAATTGCATCGACTTCTGATAACGCGACCTTTGATATCGCAATTTCTGATAACGATCTTCACGTCGTTGCGTCATTATAACAAATCGTGTGGAATCGCTGCTTCTTATTTCTATCTCCATAAAATTTCATTGAAAATATCTAGTTTACATGTGTTTACTCCCGTCGCGTCTCCTCCGTAATCACTGATACAGCGGTTCGTACATTAAAGGAATATCTTGTTTTGCTAACGAATGCGAGCTTCGCTTGTTTAATTGAAAGTCGCGAATTCGTATTCGTACACGCACGCGGGAATAATGAACTGATCCGAATGATTAATGTCGCATATTAATCTACGTGTTACGTGTTGAGCGATACGCCACTCTAAATTGCTCTTGACTTCGTGGATTATATTTCTGTCATAATAATGCGGGGAACTGCTGTCGAGCAAGGTAGGGGCAAGATAAGAAGAAGAAATGTCTCTCCCATCAGCGTGATGAAAAGATGATGGGATCAGGATCTTCTCGTAATGAAGCGCTTCATGGTCTCTCTCCGGTGAAATTTAATTGTTCGCTTCAGAACGTCTAAGCCGGGGAGAGCCACGGCTAAATCCCCTCAACCCCCCGCTCGGTAGACGCTTATACTTTCTCGTCAGTGTCACATCTCTGAGCGTGTGCGCGCACGATGTAAGTAATATTTTATTAATTTTATACCTCTGGTTACCTGCGTAATTGTTCTATCAATTTAATGCTCCAAGCATTTTACGAGACTGATCGTGAGCGGTGACGGGTTACCGTCTTTAAAGCTCTCGCCGTTAGCTAACCTGGCGGGATAGAGGGGACAGTTCTTCTCTCGAGTCTTATCGCAGGATGGATAAGAGGTACTTCCATCAGCGTGATAAAAAGTCGATGAGATCAGAGGCGTCTGGTGACGGGGTAGGTCGTGGCCTCCTATGGGAAATTGCGTATCATGAGGAACGGCGGAACACCGTCGACCAATGGCGAGGCGTCAGTCAGTGACGGCGTGAACGATATGTCAACGTCAGACATAAGGGACGGATAGGGATGAAAGGGATAAGGGAAAACTCTCTCTCTTCCTCTCTCTCTTTCTCTCACTCTCACTCTCACTCACTCTCTCTTTCGCTCGCTCGCTCGGAGGATTCTTCCACCGTGGCGGATGACAGATTATGAAAATAATAACATGTCAATGTTACGACCGTCGAAGGGGTGGCGCCAAAGTGTTTCCGCACGTGCACTATCTTTACAGATGCCGAGGCGTAGCTACTTCTACGGTAACTGCCGCTATCGATAACACGCGTTCGATGCTATCCCTTTTTCTTTGTATTCTCTTCTTCGCGAGAAAGAACTCGATGGATGTTTCTACATTGTGCTCGTGACAAACGTTCGACTGTAAAATTATCCCTCCGTCTGCAATCATATTTTTACTCCCTCCAATCTGGATCTTTGCAATCTGGATCTTTTTGTCCAGTCTGAATTATTTTATTATTTTAGGCTTTCAAAATATTAAAAAAATTCAAGGTTGCTTTTCAACATCTCTATTACATTACCAAATAGATATTACAAGATATTTTAGGAGGAAAGACCAGGCTCTGCCCTTCTTTATTTTGGAAAAATTTGAAAGTAATGTTTTGCTTATGTAAAAAAAAACCCAGATTGCAGATGGAATTAATATTAATTTTACAATCGTAGCTTCGCAACAAATATAAATTTCAGCTTCGAAAGCCCGATGCGTCGTGCAATTCCTGCGATTGATTCGAAGCCACTTAGGTCGGTATTCATAGTCCGTTCTTATTTCTATCTTAAAATGCTAATTAATGTTGCTCTCTAATTGGTTTATGACATCTTAAGATTCTACTTAAGACAGTCCTAAATATAAGAATTGATTATGAATACCGGCCTTAGACGTGGCTGAATTGTAAAACTTTCACAACTCGGGAGGTATGATAAGATCGACTACGAGGCAGTGATATGCGATATGATATGCATATACGGTCACTTCAAGCACGATTCCTAGGCACTTGAGAACCACTTACACACGCATCGTACACCGGAATTATTACTCGCGTTCTCTTAATGTCATGGTTTAAAACGTAATGGCGATATTCCGAGCGTAACGGAAGGGTTTTTGATACGATCGCGTATAAAATGTCACTCTTAAATTTAATAAATTTCTTTCGCTGTACGTGAAATCGTGCGATCGATATCGTACAATTATATTCCACACAACGCTAATTTGATTAATACTAATCTCGCGCGCGGTAGATTAGTGATCGATCCGTTATGTGAATAATCTACGTGATTGGTGCGCATTCGTCTTCAAATATCAGTGCTATATCCGTGATATAATATTCGATCGCGATAACGCACCTAAACAACTTAATATCATAAACATCTTTATGGTTTTGTTAATTTACATTGCCGGTTGTTGCGTGCAATTATCAGATTATACTACCACACTTTCGCAATGCTGTTTCCTCACTTTCTTCCGCGCATTCGTGTAAATTATTGTACGTGTCACGTCGAGAATGCCGGATCGTGCACGAATCATCGCGTTTTTTTTCGCCATTTGAGCTTAATGTCGCCATCCCACTGGTCGCCGAAGTGGAACACGCACGATGTGCGACAGTTTACCAGGTGATCTTCATCAAATCTGTCCCGATGGTTAGAACGGGAACTCCGAGCTTGCGCTAATTTTTGAGTTATGCCCACCAGTCGTGTCACAGGTCATATAACGCCTATTTTTAAACGCGGCGGGACGCATGTTATCGCGCGTGTTCCGTAACGATTAACACATGTTTCTTTCTTTTTTTTTCTCCTTTATGTAACCTCCACTCGATATCGATCGGCTTCACCTCGTAACGCCTCTTCTACTTGATTACGTAGCCCGCATGCGGCTAAGTGAGTTGGGAAAACAGCCGAAGATATAGAAGGAAGTAGAGTCGATTTCATCGACTTTTCCATCTTTTTATAGATTTGGATTATTTTAATCCATGGCGTACATGACAAAGACTGAGTGTAACCTGCTCGCTGATTGACCGAGGCACTGATTCGTTACTGATGTGCGTCAATCGCAGTCGATCGAGTGTAATGAATGATAAATCTGTGCCAAAAAATAAAATATCGTTATTAGTATAATATCGTAAATGTCAATATCTACGAAAAAAACTTTTTGGTATAAACGGTGAATTTATTTCGAAAAAACAAAATAATATTATTAGAATATCGTAAATGGCAATATCTACGAAAAAGCAACTTTTTGATATAAACGATAAATCTATTAAAAAAAAAAATAATATTAGAACATCGTAAATGTCAATATCTGTGAAAAAGGCAACTCTTTTATGTACACGGAGAAAATTTTATATTTAAAATTACTATAATGTGGTAATAGCTGCGGCCTTCATGTAAATTATACGTTTAAATGCTATAGTTATTTTTTAAAAACAATAATATAACGTAATTTTTACACTTTTTCATAGTAAAAATTTTTTATTACAAAATCAAATATACCTAACAAATTTTGTTTGCGTACCATAGTAAAAATTAACTGTTTTTATGTTAGAACATGGCTTAACAAAATAATTACTTTATTTATTGATAAAAATTAGTATTACCATAGTATAAAAGTTAAGTCGGAATCACATGTTGTGAGAGTCCATTGAAAATACAAGACATAGTAAAGTGTAATTTAAAATTGTATTAAAACTTAATATAAAATTTTCTCCGTGTAAACGATAATGTTCGTTCCAATTAATCCTTTATCTAATAATTATATTTTTACTCCTTCCATTTACAATTTAAAACTTTTTTGTCCAGCTGGAGTTATTTTACTATTCCAGACTTTCAAAAAACGTGGGAAAGAATTTAGGATTACTTTTTAACATCTCATAACTTAAAAATGTTAAAACCTTTAATAAAAATTAAAGCAAAAATAAAGAAATATGAAAGTGATATTTCACTTGAATAAAAAAAAGACTCAAATTGCGGAAGATTAAAAGCGTTAAAAGACGTTCTTTTTCTGTTAAAAGACAAACGAGATTTATTCGAGAATGAGAATATTTACTATTTTTCAAATTCTTATTTATGCATTTAATTGATCTGGAGACACTGGTAGTGTCTCGGCGCTAAGCTACGCGCAGCGACACTACCGTGGCTACTTTACGCGAGCCGGCGTTAATTAATAACTGTGATTGATTGGTTTGACAAACTCTATATTATTATACAATATTACTCATTAAAACACACATTTTATTGCATGTACCATTCATTAAAATTCTATAATATCAATCATTAACTACTGTTTATTAAAAGAAGACTTGTTTACGCACATAAATAAACCAGTGAATCCAGTGCGCAATTGGCTCGGCGGCAATGGTGAGTTACGCGAGTGATGTGTTACGTTATAATGTTCGATTTCCCGTAGGATTCTTGCGCGACTGATCACTCGGCAGTAGTAGTCAGAGGTCATCCGTTCGTCAAACGAATGACCCCTTAGGGAATGACGCTTTCACTGACTCGTGGTAGGATAGCATCGGTGTTAACATTCAGCACGCCGCGATACGCGAATTAATTTTCGAGGTATATTTTTTTCTCTTGCCCGCGGGAATACTTAGTGCTTGTACGATTATTTTTCCAGCACGTCTATATCTCTTTTTTTTTGCGCGCGAAACTGTTGTACTATTTCACCCTGTGTTGTTAATAATATCCCAAAAAAGAAAAAAAAGAAAATAAAATTTGCGTAATTAAGTCCTTGCTAAAATGTTAATTAACGAGAGAAATCTTGCGATGCAAAACGAGAATTATTTATAAAAGTGCCAGTTGATATCGCATCTATATTTGATAGTTTTATTTACAGCTTTTAAGATGCTTATTATAGTATAAACATTATTCAAGTGCTTATCAATTCAGTTTATGAAATTACTCCCAGTTTCAGTTTAAGATTGCTTTTCAAAATCGAAAATTAGGTCGCGCAGTTTGCAGAAATGGATATGTAGGTATATAAATTTCAAATATTGTTTGCGTATCAGGATCCAGATTAATAAGATCTCTATTACTTTATTAAGACGAAAGAGACAAGTTTCTGGCGAAATTTTGAATTGTCTATTTCGAAAAATAAACTGGTTAAGAAGAAACATCTTGTCCTGTTCCGATCTCTTTATAAAGATATCCATTCCACTCGAGAAAGCCAGTCTCGAGTATCATCAAAATTGCTGGGGCTAAAATGTACTTGGTCGGATATTAACTCTCCCTGCGAATTTCAGCGCTCAGCGGTGGACGAAGAAGATAATGGAAAATACACTTATCGACAATCGTAATATCGTCCCGAACGAGCCGTCTAACCGACCGGAAAACGCATTTCGGAAACCGCGACAAAGTCTTACGTTAGACGGTACTACCGGCTTTCGAAGAAAACGCTTTAAAGTTTTAATCGTGCTTCACGACTCGTTACCTATCGACCATACTTCGGTTCTGTGCCGCATACGCTCTTACCCGCGTGTCCCGGGAGGCTAAACTACTTGCCCGAACTTGTTGAAACTCTCGTTGCTACAATTTCAGAACGACTACTTACATAATCCTATTTCTAGGCTGCCATGTAACGATGAAAAATATATTTATAATGTTCGATTTTTGTCAACTTTCTTTATTTAGGTTTAAACTGTAAAAGTATCACGAAAAACCTCTTGACAATATCAACACTGAAACATCTCTTGAAATGTTTGATTCAGCTTGAAACGTTTGATTATACCGTTCTTTTTTTATTTTGATGAAACACGATTATTCTCCAAATCGATTTTAATCTACGTCTAAAAATATTTCATATATATTCCTGTAATATGATAATACTGATTTCCGGAGTACGATTGGTTGAAATTCCTTAAAACACTCGCTTTCATAAGTTTCATACAAGTTATCGACAAATCCTGGTTGAAATGCAAATGGGATTGCGGGATCGAAAAACTTTCCGACGCCGTGGAAGGTAGCTATTTCAAGGGAGTGTTCTATATCGTCGCGGAATCTTTCAGAAAATATATTTCGCGTATCGTGCAGTTTTTGTTTGTAGAAATTAAAATGGAAATAACATGAATGTGAACACGGCAATATTTGTAATATGCGGGAAAAATTAAGGTGTTGACAAAAAAGATATACAGTATAAAAATCGCTAATAACAAATTTCCAAGGAATATAAATAATAAGTATGAAAAAACAACAAAGATGAACTAATGGAAATTGTAACAAGGGCAATTATTTCGTGGTAAAACGCTTCAGTAATAAATCCATCATCAGCAAATATAGCAATCATAAATCAGTGTTTAAAATTAAAAAGGAAGATATATGATATACGACATCACATTTTCCATCCACTAATATAACATCAAGTAATTGCTTTTTCGATATTATATCATGAAATTAGCATTTTTTTTTTTGGTTTATGCATTTCTCGCTTTATCGGTAATACATAATCGCATGTATTTGAAAACAATATCCTTTCGCGCGATATACAAAAAGATTTCTCAAAACTGTCAAACTCGCAGAGCTTTCACGGCATGTTTTACAGCAGATTGCTTGTCGAGAGTTTCGCGTAAACAAAATTCTTTTGTAATATTCCGACTTGATTCCTCAACGTGAAGGGATTCTAACGCGTTATTTTTTTCAAAACAAGAGAAAAAAATATTTTCACCTACAGTTGGCGCGAGAATTCTCAATGTGATCCGCTTCGAGTACGAACTCTGCCTCACTGTCGTTAATAGTAGACGATATGGAAAACAAGTGGACGGATGTACATATATTATTCATGGCGGCGGAAGAGGGATGAAAGTTATTTGCATCGCTTTCTCTCTTTTCGCTTCTCTTTCCATCCCGCGGCTCTCTGGTGAGACGTCCCCGCGGAAAGAACGCATTTTATTGCGAAACTACGTCCTTCGGATCCAGTGAAGTGCTTCCGCTTTCTCCTTGGAGGAAACACAAAATCGCGTGCCGTCAACCAGTAACAGTTTGAAGTTTTCCGCCAGCAATCCTCTCGTTCCTCTCGCGCCCCATTTCTCGGAGCCGAAAAATTTCCTGCCGCCGAATTGATCGCCGCGAAACATATCTCAAATCAAAAACATTTATTTATCCCACGCCTCGTAGATGGTTGAACCAAGCCATTCATTTGTCACACGTCGGGCTGTACCGAAGACGAAAGATTTCCACGTGCATGGATCATTACTAAGAAGAGCGGGGTTTACGCTCCGCTAAACAAACATAAATCTACCAACGCGAAAGGGGTTTAGACGAGGGTTAGAGGAGAGAGAGAGAAGGAGGGGGAGGGGAGCGTAAATCGTGTGTCTTCGGTGGTAGCATCGGTAATGGAACAACGCACGGGAGACCTGCACGCGTGCACAGAAGCGCTTGTGCATATCCGTCTACATTACGCTGCATAATTCATGGGGTTGTCATAGGCGCGAGAGGCGGATAATGGTACCGTACTGACCGTAGACCCATTGTCCATGGGCAGGTGCCGTCAACTAACTTGGATCCGGAGGATGACGACTACGATGACGACGGCGGGTCGCCGCCACGCGGCTACGACGCCGACGACGACTCTCGGCCGAATGTCCAGGAATCACGCACGCTGCATCCAGCAGAAATTGGACCCCGGTGCTCTCCCCTCCATTTACATAACGCGTTGTCCGCATATTGTCATGCGAAAATTCACGCTCATTGTGCTGTCGCGCCGTGCATTACGCCCCGGCAAACAATACTTGTGCAACAGATCGACCGATGTCAGATCCGGGGAGCTACGAGAGATCGTTGTCCTGCGCCGCAAATGGAACAGAGAGCGCGCGCACAGTAAAACGTAGTATTATTCCTCGTATGTTATTTCGCGAAAAACTACATATATACATATGTAACTCCTCTTGGGGATACGCGGAGGAGAAAAAGTAACAATTTAATTTCAAACTATTTAATTTAAAAAATAGGTTTTAGATCTGAATATATTTTAACGGGACACGAGAATGACAGCAAAAGTATCAAATGACACTTTAAGTAGATAAGTGCTCGACACTTTAAACAAATTTGATTTTTATAGATATATTTTTTAACGGTATTATAAAGTGAAATTAAACATTATTTATATTTTTATCACTACTAAATTTAGAATATCACAAATTTAACCTAATTTAAGTTGTCACTGCTCCTTCTCAGTATATCGTTATTTTATACTACAACAGTAGTTCAATTTAAAATTATACCATTGTTTTAGTGTAACAAATAATGATATATTGAATAGGAGCAGTGGCGACTTAAATTAGATTGAATTTGACACTATAGATTTAATAGTGATATGAAATAGAGGAATATAAAAATAATTAAGTTTAAGATTTTTTGGGCAATTCTTTTTATTTTTTATTTTTTTCCCAAAAGCTAGCTTCTTTTTAAGATAATTATACATGGAGTGCTGTATCTGTTTAAAGATTAAAAAATATATTCCTAGTACGAGATAGATTTTCAGATAACTCCTAATAATAACTTCTCGTAGTTTTGATGGTCAGCTGTCAATGTTGACGTTGGGCGTACAATAGATGTAATTTTTTCATGTCTAAATAACGGCCCGATAAAAGTTCGCTCATGCTATATACGCCGTGTGCGCGTTGTATTAACAACGCGCACGAGTTATCGTGCATAATATCAAAGCATAAACGCTTTACCGTCGCCCCGATATTTCACATTCGTCGTTTATAAACGTCACCGTCCAGACACAGTAAACCTGTGGGGGCGTAGTTTTTATTCTCCCTATAAAATTTCCTACAGGCGGAAAATACTTCACCGCGATATTCCGCAATTCTCGCCGGGAATTTGCGTGGCCGTTCTGTATACCACTTTGGTCATCGATGCGCGGCCATTTGGACATACTTCGATGGCTATTTTGAATAAGAATAAATTCAACTCGGCGACGCCTCGAATTTATCACCGATAAATTTCACGTTCGCGATTTGGACGGCTCGCCATTCTCGCGAGAAGAATGCGCAAAGCGCTGTCGCCGATGCGAACGTAACGACTTCGTTAACTGCAATCGCACGGACGATCGCGATCCATCGATCACTCGGGCATGGTATCGCGCTTAAATTGAATGAACTATGCGCGGAACGGATGTGAACAATACCGCGCAATTAAACGCGGATAAATTACGCGTGTTTCGTCACGAACTGGAATATAATAATCTCGATATGCGTTTAATCGCAACAGATGTTTGCGATAAATGTGAAATGCGTGCCAGCGAAATCACTGGCTGATAAACTGCGGAAATGGAGCTCATAATTTTAACCACCTAATTTTATTTAATTTAAATAACGTCAGACTTCAATAGAAATTACATGCGCTTTTCTCATTCATATAAGGTCACTATATTGGATATAAATTAAATATATTAGCGTATGACTGAAATAAAAATAATATATTAGCATCATTGAGATAAAAATTTGCGCTTAAAATATTTAGAGTCTCTTTCAGATGTCCAGTAGATATATAATTCGCGACAGGATGTTCAAATACGTTCATCTTGATAAATATAAAATTAGGAATAAAATTACGTGAGATTTTTCCATTTCTCCATCCAGAGATGAACGAGGCCGAAAGGTGTGCCCGTTTCTGCTTTAATGCGATTTAATAAGCTCCCCCCCTTCTCTCCTCGTTGCACCGGTGTACAGTTAATTGCGATTTGTTCGCAGAATGCGCGATACCCGTCTGACTAATTTCTTCTTTCTAGCATTAAACGCGACCGTATCCCTTCCGACCCTTCGTTCATTCGCGTTCTTTAATTTTGCCGTTTCTGTGTATTATTTAATTTCATTAACGCCCATTCCCGCCTGTATTTCGTTCGTTCGTTCGTTCGTTCGTTCGTTCGTTCGTTCGCCCGCTCGCTCATCGTTCTTGAAACTCTTCATTTCCGGCTTTTTCCCAACGTCGGATTTTTCTTAACTATAGTATATCCATCCGAGCCTGCTTGATCTGCATGATGAACACTTCCATCAGTAGCGCTGCCTTTGTTAAGAATAAATGCAGGACAAACGTTCTTTGAGTTTTCTATACGGGACGTCCAGAATAAACGGATGAAATTTTAATGACGGATTCTTCAATGGGGATTTACAGCTTGGAACGCGAAAATATCGAGGAGAGATCTTGATTAATGCAACTTTAACGTTATACCTTCGTAACCAAGTCTGAAATTAAAACTTTTCTAAAGCAAGATTCATCCGAAATTAACCGGGAAACGTGGCTTTGATCCATCTTTTAATCTATCGCTCCTGATGTCTTGCTGCAGATTTTTTATATTCAAAAATTAATGTTAAGATCCATATATTTACAGCCCGTGACATGAATCTCACAGAAAAACCTTATCAGGCATTTTGAGGTTGAAGCTTTATACTTTTAGAACTTGAATGGTTTAATACGCGGATAACTCACATTTTAATTAAAAGTTAATTGAAGGATTTATTGCAACAGTGAAAATATACTTAGAGAGTGTCGCGATTATGAAAAATTATATAATTATTTGTATGAAACATTAAAATATTACATAACAAATTATGAAAGATGAAAATAAAATTGGCACGTAGGAATTACAACATTTAATAATCATTGGCATATTTTTTTATATTATACATATAAATTGAAGAATTTATTGCAACAGTGGGTTAATTCATATTTTTTCAAAACATTAATTTCTCATTTAAAGCGCTTAATGTCCAACATATTTCCAAATTTCTCGTTTTATCCTTAGTTTAATGTTTGATACATGCAGTTTTGGGGCTTAATCCAATGTAACCAAACATATGATATTGGTATTTTTCCCATCATTTTAAATTTAAAGTTCATTTACTCCATTTTTGCAAAATGTGAATTAGCTGTTGCAGTAAACCCTTCAGTTTATACAAACATGCTATGTGATTGTGAAATATTTTTTATAGTTTTGTATACATATATTTTTTTAGGAAGGATAGTGCAAAATGTCGTGTGTTTAAGGTGATTAACGCGACTAATTGTAGTACACTACTTCGTGATATTTTAATTGTTTTGAACAGTGTCGTGTCTTAATTATTCTTTACAGAACGAGAAAGCTATAGTGGTGTTGAAAGTGTCATATTTTGAGACAAGAAAGACAATGAAAATAATGAATTGTAACAAATCTTATTCAAGAAAGTAGCTGTAAGATTTAAAAATAGACTCTCTAAAGGTTAATTATCAATTTAATTTTATTAATGGCAGCATACATACACACACCACCACACATTACACGGTGAAATCAGAATAAAAAATTTTAATACGCACGTGATTATATTTAGCCGTTTTTTGCGAGTTATCATTGCTTAAGAGAAATGAAAAACAAGAAAAAAAGGCAATTTAAGAAGCATTAAAAGGAAATGCAATCATGCGATAAATGATCTATTATTTATTCTTTATTTGTCATTTGTCGATCAATTTGTTCCTGTTTATTTGAATGTTTCAGTAAGAATTAAAAGGAAGACTTGTGAAATTTATAAAAATTTGTGTGTAACAAGATTCTTTTTCCGAAAATTATATGTATAATTATTTCATTGAATATCAACTTGAGGGACGTATAAATAATTTGAGATACGCGTAGTAATTATTTATATTGATTAACACACAATATTCATCCCTGGAATTTGTATAATCACGTTTATCGATCCATTATGCATACAAGAATGCACATACACAGAGCTCAGAGAATAGAGTCTATTGCTATTGAAGCATTGTATTGACGGGTTTGGTCAGTTAACGCGTGTAATATAAAATAACAAATTAATAATTATAATGTACACAATAGCTGGAAATTTATGGCAAATTTTTACGTAACATTTTATAATAATATATTCCGCAACGTATTAATGGTAATTAAATGTATTAGTTTTTATAATATACGATGGTTTTTTTTTAAATATTCATATTTATAGCATATACATTTATTTATGTTTATTGTTTATTTTAATTTATATTGCTTCAAACGAAGCAAAATAAGACGTCAGATTCGATAAATATTTTGTCACAACAGACTCGAATAATTATTCTAGAGCTGCATATTGATTTAAATTTCTTTTGTAGCTTATCAAAAATAATTCTGACAATTTATTTACTAATAATCTGAGATTAAAAAATTATCAATGATATAGTTTTCCGTTAAGAATCGATTGTCGAATTGTGAGAAACAATTTACGCTGCATTTTATGATAAACCACATTTTCCAATTAAATCATGATTATAAATTTAATTGATGAATATCAAATTCTCTTATAATTTTTATGTAGATCCATTTATTAAATCAAATCATATTGTTTTAGAATTTAGCTCAATTTTTAATAAAAATACGGCTTTAAATGCAGATTTAAAACTATTAACATCGCGATTTGCTTGTTGAGAGAATATCGCTTGCGAATGGTCGCAAATTGACAAAAAATCTGTCATTACAGCTATCTATATACTGGAAAAATACCTATTTTAATTGAAATTAAATTAAATATAAAAACAAATTTGACGATCGCCTGCATGGATGGACATAACTGGGACATTCAAATCTAGTAAATTACTTTTGAATTTTTGATAAAATTTTGCGACTGCGTAGGAGAATGGTCATCTTTCTTTACAACGGCGAGTATACTGTAATATGATATTTCAATGAATACTCGGTAAAATTAAAGCAAAACTTCGTTTTAAGCGGGATTGGCGAAATCGACGCTAATCCAAATTGTGTGCGTCGACGAAACTGAAAACTGAAACAACAACTCCGTAATCTAATCTTTTAGCCAAAAACCAATAGAGTTAAACCAAATTCCATTTTAAATCGGGTCTGCAGAATCGATTCTGTTAACCCGCGCGCTGTATCGAAAATCAAACTAAGGATAAAGCGAGAAATTTGAAAATATGGCGGACATTGAGCGCTTTGAGAGATGACCAATATTCTCTGAACTTGTCATTTGATTACTTTAACATTAATCGGGAATGAGATATAGAGAATTGTTAGAATTATTCGCATTTAAGGTCATTTTATCCTGTTAATTGACATTTGACTCTTATTACATGATCATATTCGCGTAAAATTCCACAATTTTGTTTCCACTTTCGTTTACTTTTTGTAGAGCCAATTAGCCGTTCATCATTTTTTTACGAAAAACAGAAATGACAGATACAAATTAAAATCGCGTTTTTCATTTACAACATTTTCGCTGCAGCTACTGGGCCGTTCCAAAAATTGATGCACAAGGGACAACAATATGAATAAAATCGGAGTGCTTGATTTCGCCGTTAAAATAAATATCCTGTCGGGCGAATTTGAGTTTGATTGTTTGCGATGTATTATTTTATTGAGACCACTCCATACAATGTGAGAGGTAGCGGCGTGTGACATACGCTGGCGCGCATTTTTTTTCCGGGCGAACGTATTACATACCGCCATCGTGGCAAATTTCCTCAATTTATGTATCGGCCATGCCGAACATTTTGAATATCGACATTTATTATATCGAGGCATCTGTTACACGCGATCGCGCGGTTACAGATGATCGTAACGCTCCGATAAGAACGAGAGTAAACGGCGATGTTGGCGAGGAGGTAGAAATGAGTTTGCTGATTCCGGTTCGTCGACGATGCGGCGGTCAATGGCGCGAACGGAAGAAGAATGGGAAGTTGTTAGCGGACATTCTGAAAGTGGAGAACGAGACGAGACGAGACATCGGGACGCGTCTAATCGCATTGACGAGTAGGGGGTTGTCCCTGTAGAAGTTCGTTCGCCTCAGAGAGCACGGAAGCGTCGGCGCGGTCGGATCGCTACGACGAGAACGAGCTCGTAATGCACATCTTCTCCCACTGCGAGAACATGTACAAACAATAGCGGGGCTTCGACCCCGACGCCACCCCGCGTGCCCTCGCGCCGCGCCCCTCCGGTCGAGTTGAAATTTATGAAAAACGATCGTCGATTAAGCCCAGTGGCTCGGAAAGAAAATCCTCATTGTCCGCAAAGGGGGTGAGAGGCGGGAGAAGAAGACGAAGACGAAGACGAAGGAGTAGAAGAAGAAGAACAAGAAGAGAAAGAACAACCCTTGGACAAGCTCCATGGAGAAGGGGCGCATCACCGGGTCGCGATAGAGGGAGGGATGATGCGCTGATGTGGGAGTATGATGGAAACGCGACGATGGTTAGTATTGTACGCTTCCTGTATTTACCGCACCCTCCTCACGTAGGCGAGGGTTGTATGGATGCCTGCTCGATCTGTTGACAGCGAGCGAAGTTGACGATGAGGAGTGCCTAACAAAAGGTACCCTGGGGTGTTGGAGAGGTACAAGTTACATCCCCCATCCTATCGCTAACTTTCTCGCTAATTATTCATGGGCTCTTGGTCAATGGATTGGATTTTCGAGCCGGATTCGTGATGCCTGTGTGATTTCGATAGTTTGAGATTTCTTCTTTATGTGATTCGTACGAAAAAATGTATCTATGTCACATTATTTTATCTCATATTTAATATAAAATAATACTTAGTTTTCGTTGAATTTGTTTTTTTTATGTACTTAAAATTACGTGTGCACACGTCACACATCACCTTTATTGAGCTTAAAGCGAATGTATTCGCGGCAAATATTGTTTCGTATTGATAAAATTATATGATTATATTAAGAAAAATTAAAACAGATCGTTTTTTAGACTAACCAGGATATAACCATGATTGACTTTAAATTCGTCGTTGTATTATATGAATTTTAAACGTTGATGACACTGGTAACACATTTTAAAGTGGAGAAGAAAAAGTACGAAGGTTTTTCGTGTCAATTTTGGTAAAAAGTTCTTTCTATTAAATTTTCTACAAGCGCGAGAGAGTCTTTATTAGGAAACCATAAATCATTCTAATATTTTATATGATTAAAGTTTGGAATGAGTAGAAAATCATCAATATAATATTTTTATTAGGATAATATTTAATAAATAAGACTTATTTTATTATAGCACCTCATAAAATTAAAAACAAGCATTTAATTATGAAATAAGTTGTAACTTTCACCGAAACGCGTGAAGATGCAAAGATATCAGTTCTTTGCATTACCTTGAATTCAAAGAACTTTATGTTTTATACTATTTATATACAATACGAAGAGCAATATATATGTATATATATATATATGTGTGTGTATGTATATGTAAGTATGTATATAAACGAGAGTTGGCCATAAAATTCTTCCGATTCCTATCTCGTCACGTCAGACGCGAGGGAAGAATTTCATAGACATCTGCAATAGGAATTGGATATCTTTTTTTTTATTTATCTATTTTTGTCTGGTTATATATTTTTCGTTTCAAGCTGATCAAACACTGTGAATAGTTCTATTTGAAAAATATTTATGAAGTTCGGTGAATCCTAGCATCAACGAAATGCATAAAAAAAGAAGATTCAAAGAGATAGAATTGATAAAATATTTATAATTACATTAACGACAAAGCTATTATTCTGCGTGTACCGATAAGAAGATTTCACCTTTATTCCTTATTCTCTGCGTTGTATGGAAGAAATTCGATACAATACGATTCGTGCTGTTTGGTTGCCAGGATTTTGTTCTTTTTGGATGATCGCTCTTTTGAATGCCAAATTGGTTACTCTCCTGGCACAACCTTCCTCTTTTCTTTGCCCGTCTCCGCCGCACCAAATACATATTTAATGCATCACACGTGTGCACGGTACTCTTATACTTGTCTCTACGTGGCGAGCATTGTACATTTTCGTCACACAAACTGTAAAATAGGAGGAGAGAGTTACCGCGCGACACCTGCGATTTTCAAATGTTATCGTGTTGTCCTTAATTTGTTCCATTCAAATCAAACTGCTAAACAGTTATATACATTAGGCAATCTTTTATTAATTGCGTTGTAGCGGCAATTATGCTCATCGGGTATTTTATCATCGGATTGAAATTGGCAATTATTCAGTACTTGACATACCGCTGCAATTATCGACGAAGCTTGATAATTATGAAACGTTTTTCTCGCCGCAAATTCATCGAGCTATCCAATTAATCCTATTTCCGCAATAACAATTCGTCGTGTTTCTACATTGCTGCGGTGTGTAAACTTTGATATCAAAATATTGATTGTTTTGTTGTGTTGCGTATCGAAAATGTCGGCCGAGGCGCACGCGCGACCACCTCCGACTCCCGTCGGAGTTTTGTGAATTAATTAGTCGAAAGAGTGGCCGACAACAAAAATTTCAATTTAATCGCGGGTTTCCGTGAAATTCCCAGTTCGCGCTGTACGTATACGCGGACGATTATGAGTGGTAAGGCGAAGTTATGCGTGCGCACACACCACAGTGTGTTTACCGGGGTAAATATGTACGTAAACCGGAAGGAGGGAGGGATGGTTTGTTATGGACGAACCAAATATTGCGTTAGTTAAGTTCTTCCTCTCGTCAAACGTTGGGGCTCATCCACGACTGACGTGGTGTTTGCCATCTCGATTGTTTGAGCGATAATTCCTTACAACCGGTACGTATGACCAGTCTGTGATTGGCCGGCCCGCAATCCACGAGGATTATCCCGTTAATATTATTTTCGTTCTCGGCCATTAGTGGCTACCAGCTGGTCCATGCTTCCATGTTTGGCCATCGGTTATTACATTCAACGTCATATACTTTCATGAGATACGGGGGACACGCGTGTGTATATCGCGCCCGCACGTTGGTTTGATGAAAGCAAATTTATTTAACGTGTCCGCGTAGAAAATCGCGTATAAAATTGGATCTTTACTTTCGCTCATCACTGTTATTTTCGCATCATCGCGTTATGGCTAATGGAACACCGGGTCCAAGAGCATAATTGAAGCGGGGAATTACTTTCGCTTCGTTTCACGGTAAAACAGTACGCGACGAAAAAAGAATTAAGCGACACTCACAGGACGGTGTGGTGATATCATGTGAAAGTCTTCCTTGTTGACCCTAAGGAGGCCATCGAGTGGAACGCGATGGGATGTTTGCGAGAGATGAATTAAATTAAAAATCCTCTTCCGATCCTACTTTTTTCTCCATTTTTGTACCACTCAACGATCTTTGCCAGAGATTTTATCGTTGTCATTCAATTTGAAAAACTACTGGTCTGTTTTCTTCCGTTAGTTACATTCTCTACGATCGTTTTTTTTTCTCATTTTCCTTTCGTTAAAGCACGAGCGTGCGTTTATTTTTTTTGTGTGCAAAAAGCGTAAAATACAGCTGAAAAGAACAGAGTTTAACTTATTGCAACCATCTGCACGCGAAAAATGCTCCCATTTCTTTGTTTCTCGCGCATTTCTACACTGTATCCCGATTTCGTCTGAATTTCCATCTTTTTTTTTTTTCACCTTGTTCTTCCCCATCTGTCTTCTGATACGACGTCGATCGTGTGTCCTTTCTTCCCTCAAATTCAAACTTGTAAGAAGATTATTACTTGGAAACTGTTGGGCGCATGTTGCTGGCATTCCCCTATATCGAACTGTCCCGTGTCTTATGAAACGAAACTTTGCGTCGGTCTGTAACGTGTTTCCACGATGCAACGAAATTTGTAATCGAACACGATTAAATCACGTATAGAAATTAAAATTGTTTTGAAATACAGAATTTTTCTGGAATATCATCGTGTTCTAATGATGTCACTATATAATATTGCCACAAAATTAGAAATCAGGAAAATTGATGAAAACAGTCAAGTAAATAAGGTAAAATTAGGGAATTTTTTTCTGGAAAATCAAAATTCTTGGCTTTAAAGTTTAATACGCATATATCACATTTATGCAATTTTGGAATACTGCCAATTTAATAAAGTTAAATGCAAGCAGTGTCAGCACTCAGCAATATTAATGGTAATTTACATTGCTATGTCAAATTATTCCCAACAAAATATTGACGGTTTCCGTCGTCAGGATGAAAATACAAAAAATTTCAAAATCTTAAAAAAGCGAATAATTAGTGTTGAACTCTTGAGATATTATAAATAAATAATAAAATAAAGAAAAAAAACGGGCAATCAAGAGCCTTAATACGTTCAATTTTTATAGTTATGTAAGATTTACGATTGAAATATATGTTTATAAGATAATCGCACCAATTATCGCGTATGAAGGTTCTTAATCGCCCGTTTTTTCTTTATTTATTTACTTTTTCGAAATATTATTATAAGAGAAAATAATGAAATTTTTTCTGAAAAAGTTATGGAATTTTCGGATAAGGAGTTCGTGACAATTCTACTGTACGAACCACGACGCTGTGCGAAATATTGCAAACATTTCTTCCACGCGATTTCTAACTTGTGAATTTTCACGACGTATCATCTTCTCATATTTATATGGAAACATATTTTTTTTCGAAAAGGAATATCTTCCTGAGAGGGAAAGCAACTTTGTTCAATAGTCTTATATCTTTCATCCAACGGTATTCCGGCACCTCTCAAATTTCTGTTAGCTTTCTCCTACAACGTCCCTCGTTGTTCCGTCGTCTCGTGTTCGGCCAATCTCGCAAGAAGATACTCGACAAGAAGTGGCTAGGTGTTTTAAGTAGCACACCGAAGTGCCTCGTTTCCGGAGCATCCCTGTCTTCCATCCAGCCAGTGTCTTGCACGGACGGGCGAAACTTTGGCGTCCCTATCCGCCTGGTAACACGTTTCGACGTAGTGGCGCCTTGTTTCATCGGTAAAGGGTTAGTCTTCTCACGTCACGGACGTGCGGGGGATGAAGAAAGATGTAACCCGAAACTGAGCTCGGCGGAGCATTGCTCACGTGTGCATTGCATTCAATGAGTTTTCCTGCATTTTTACTCCCCCCCCTCCCCCTCTCTGTCTCTCTATCTTTTTTGTTTTTTTTTTATAGCAGGCAACGCGTGAGTGGCGTCGGGTAACCAAGGCTAGAATAACCAATAACAATACTCCAAAAGGGTCTCCATTTCCGTAACTTTATTGTACTTTATTTAACTGTCCATTCTCCGTTCGATTCAAAGCTGCGGTGATCGCTGAAGCACAATAGTCATACGAGCGTTAAATAAACGTAACGCAGTTCAAAATGCATTATTTGAATCACGGTCATTTTGTAAAAATATCGCCTTTCTTATTTTTTCGAAACACGGCGGACGCTCGGCGGCATTTACACACAATTCTGTAAAAGCGTTCTATTGTTTTTCTTATATTGATGGGACAGTATTTTTTTTCCTCTACGCGTGGATATATGTTGACGTTAAAAAAAATCAATTTTTATACGTTGTTTGAGATCCGCGTTAAAACTAGAAAATTTTTCATGTATACAGCATTAAATTTTTTGTTACAACGCAATTCTTGAAATTATTCCGAATGAAAAATTATTTGAAACGAAAAATCTGTATCTTATGTCATTTTCTCGTAGGTTAGATTTTATAAAATATTTTATTGCGCGCGTGGGTTATATAGGTAGCGTACGCGCGCGAGCGAGCGCGTAAAGTTATTGTTGGCAAATTCACCCGACAAGTTATTCGCGACAAACGATGACGTGTGGGCGAACATAAATATTTCGATCCGATGCGGGAGAGGGATGGAACAAAGGTGGCGGGAAAATTTACATTCCCGCGCGTCCGTGACACGCGTTATTGCGCGAATTGCGCTCGAATGTATGACAAATAATAAATAATCTTTAATCTGATGGCCATTACAAAAAAGCTACGTGCGCGTGCATATTTTTTTATGAAATTGATGGGAACCTGATCGTCATTTTGCACCGTGTGCAATTCTCGAATTATGCATCTCAGCGCGTCGGTGAATATTTCCGCGTCCGGTTTAAAATTTAAAATTTCGCGAAACAATAACGATGTTATTTTTGTATGAAGCTTTCAGGATTCGATAATATACAAATATTATACTTGGCTGATTACTATATATCGCGCGATTGAGGGGATCGCGTTCAAAATTCGCGCAATTATTTGCGGGCATGAGTGCGTGCGTTTCCGTTAAGTGAGTATGATCAGTTGGGAGATTATTTATTATTTAATGCTTATTCAGCAGCAACTCATACAACATTTGGGCGCCGTTATTCGCGACAACAAATCCGCGCCACGCAAACGTAAATTCCGCGGCACTTTTGTTCCAACTCGCGCTCGTATTGCGAAATTTATTTTACCTCGTCGCGCCGCCCCGTTGTTATCCCATTCTTCGCATATTTTGGCAACGAGCGAGATTCCGCGCCTCCTCCCTCCCCCCCCCTCCATAATGAGCTGTTCGATGACCGTCGATAAACATTTAACGCTTAGTGGAAAACAATCTCATTTTCACGCCCCTATCCCTCAATGGCGCGCGCGCCAGATTAAATACTATTTTCGCACGTCGACCGGAAACTCGAACCGTTTTAATGAGGTGTCACAATTATGGCAACTACGTAACCGTGAACGGCAAATTGCGTTATTTGGTTTTCCCACCCTTCGATTTTGACGTTGCGCGCGCGAAGAGTACAACATTTCCGAGTTATTATCTCACATAGCCCGTATGTGTCTGTGCAAATAACATCCGTTTTAGTCAGATTGGAAACGGCGCTCATTGCGTCGCGCTGTTGCGATACATTAATGGTCGTAACGATTATTTTTCCGCATCCTCGTTGCGACAATTGCGGATATTTTGCGTGTCGCAATTATTTTGACAAATTGCGTCATCTATACTGCAAGCAGTGTCTCTCAATTTCTTCGCAAACGGATAAATCCTTTTTTTATATTTCTTTTTTTTTTTTTACTGTCGAGGTTACACTTTAACTATCTTCAATGGACAGAATTTGACCATTTAAATATTATATCGCGCATTCCAGCAACCCAGTCGTTTCAGGAGTCGCGAATGAAGCGATTCGTCAAAACGACTATAAGAGGGTTACTGTCTCTGTACCGTAACTTTGCTCCTCGTGACCGGAGCGCTCGAAAAGACGGGGATAGCCGATCAATATTCATCAAGGATCGTAAACTCCAAAGTGAGAGTTTCTGGGCGCGTAATTAGAGGGTTCTCTGAATTTTCTTGTCGACGTTCACATCGTGTAGTGTAACCAGATCCGCCGTATCGCAGAGAGAGGGGGAGAGAGAGAGAGAGAGAGAGAGAGAGAGAGAGAGAGTGTGTGTCCGTGGGAAACGAGAAGAGAAACTACTCTGCTCTAAAGTCGTAGAAACCGCGGAAACTCGGCCGAGTATTGCAGGCTTGGGCGTGAAATTAGCCGATGCGTTATCAGGGATGCGGACTCTAATGAAAGCCAAGCTTTCATTTTTTTCTCTTCTCTCTTTCTTGCTCCCCGTCTTTTATTTTGCCGGTCTCGTTGCATCTCTCTCTCTCTCTCTCTCTCTCTCTCTCTCATTGTCGTTATCTTATAATAATAATGGACGCGATAATAACGCTGATAATAGTGATAATAACGAAAGTAATTCTAATCGACCTAATAATTCTGCCGTTTATTATTATTATTATTAGCGGTATTATTATAGAGCCACAGGCGAACACCATCGTGTCGTAATACGCTTTACGTTCACCGGGTGTTTATTAATTAAAAAGCCAAGAACCGCGCCTCTGACGTGTATATACGGTACGTTGCGCGCGTGTAGCACGGGTTGCAGAAAAAGGAAAAAAAAGGGGGTAGGAAGAGAGGAGGCAGTGGCTCTGCTCCCGTTGCTTTCTTTCGCCCGCTTGTTTCAACGGTTTTATTAAAGCACCTGGGCCGGGCCGAATTAAAAAGTAAACTGCCTGCAACCATCCCCACGTTTTGCGAGCCCGTGCGCGGACTAAGCCACTAACTTTCCTTCGTGTGCTGCTTTTGTAAACCTTGACCCCCGCACACTTTTGTTCCACGAGCGCAACGTGGCGTCTCAAAATGTACCCGATTTGTCAATTTTAATATACTTTTTATCGCAAGTGAGTCCGACATTATGTATTCAAGATACACCGGTATCCATCCTCCGTTTTATATTATATCCCTCATTTGCTGCAATAACACAAATCAAAAGTTGTCATTTTTTATTTGCTTGCAAAAAAAAAACGGAAACATAAAGGAAAGACGGAATATATTTTTATTTCTCTATAATAGTCTATTTACGCTAAAATTGCATGTTAAAATTAACATTATACAAAATTTTAATGTTTTAAAATACTTAAACTTATATTTTCTGGACAAATTTGTTTTTTGAGTTGTATCGTTTACGAGAAGAACAATTTTGCTGAAATATCTAAAAATTTAGATACAGATTTGAAAATAATTTTGTTAGTCCATAAAAATATTTGTGTAAGCAATTCAAGCATGATGAATAATCCTGCAAAAAATTTGAATATTTTAGCAACCAGCTTGAGCGTCTATAAAAACATTTTGATAATCCGATAAAATTTATTTTCAGATCTATATCTGGATACAAATTTTTAGATACTTGAGCAAAAAGTCATTCTTTCCATTGCTATTACAAATGAGCGATATAACACAAATTAAATTGATGGATCACAATTCTTTAATTTCTTAAGAAACGTTACATCGCATACGGAATTCTAACTTTTCGATAGGTGCAAGAGAGAGTATTAAATTGTAACACTTATATAATGTAATTGACTTGAGCAGGACAGCGAAATTGTGTATTCGTGACTGCAATTTCGATCACACGATCCCGCCATTACCGTTACCCGCGGAAAAATCGCTAAGAAATCAAGTAACCTCGATCTAGGTCCAGTCGCAACGGGCGAACGGGCGATCGTAGTAGGTTTTTAAATGAAATAACAGGAGAGATCGATGGCGCGCGTTCGGCGATATTTGACCCTGCCTGCGGCGGGACGTAGCGTCCCGCCGGATTTCGCAATAATTACGAATTTGTCGTGCAAATTAGCGTGTTTGGCCTAGCCGATAATTTAGCTTACCGTCGGACGCTGTTGTGTTGTTACCTCCCTCTGTATACTCCACGCCACGAAGGGGGTAGGGCGAGTGGAACGGCCGAGGGTGGTGCGGCGCGGCGCGTAGGAGTGTAACTTGTACTGCGAAAGCAAGCCAGTGTCCGCTCCAATTAACTTTTCACCACTAATTTATGCGGCGGCGCGGGCGCCTCTCTCGGCATGCCACGCGAGAACACGCGCACACGTACGCGCGTTTTCAAGCCTCCCCCGTCGTCGTTACTGTCCCACGTCTCTCGCCTCTTCTCTTCCCCGCGTGCTTTACAAATTTCTCAACCGCCTCCACTAACTTCTCGCCTTCCACTAACCCCCGCCCTCGAAGGAGAGACCGGGAGACTTATTTTCAGAATACACTTCACGTCCGCTCGCGCCTCGCACGGCACGCTTTCTGAACAAGTATCGCGCGCCCCCGCGAGCGATTCAACTTTGCGATTTAACTTTTATGTCGGTTTAACTTCTTTTCTTCTTACGCGACTTTCCTTTCGCTCTCCCTAATGGAGGACGTGTTGATCAATCACGCAATCTTGATATGTGTCGCCTTAGATTTCTTGGACAAACTGCGGATGCGCAGTTTTCTTTACGAGACGTTAAAAAAACTCCTATATACATAAATGTAATAAAAAAATAGTTTAAATTTAAAAATATATTTAGACATAAAAAAATTAATTTTAAGTCGTCAATAATGTTCTCATGTATAAGCAAAAATATTGTAATTTTGCTTCAAAGATTTTATTTCGTTTTGATTGAATTTGTATTAATGCAAGATTTTTAGTCTCGAATTCAGTATAAAGTGATACTTGCATTAACACAAATTTCATCAAATCAAGACAAATCTTTGAAGCAAGATTACAATATTTTTGCTTGTAGGAGCATTATTAGTGTCGATGTAGGAATAGGTTTTTTTTCTGCGTGAGAGAGATTTATAATTAGAAATAGTTTAAATATAGAAACATATTAGAATCAACTTGATATTTTCTCAACATAATGCCTCTTCACGTTTCATCGTTCTACAAAGTGAGGAGAACTAATCGAGAATTCGTGAATAATCGGTTACTCCTTGAAGTTTCGTGGCTAATAAGACCGCGAGCTACTCATCGACCTGGTAACAGTTTTCGCAGTCGATCATAACTCTACTTAGCCGCTTGTTCTCGGCACGTACTTGTTTTGCACGTGCGCGATTGCAGGTTGCACGTTCGCCGACGGGATCCCACGGGGCGGTTTAACCTGCCGTCGAGTAATTTACTGCGGGAACGTTCAAATCGATTTTCATGATCTCTTTTGGCCGATGCTCTGAGCGTATCATTAATTTTTACCCCCGATCGAAGCATAGAGAGGAATAGGGAGAGAGGTACACAGGATGAGGAAGAGAGAAAGGGAAGAAGAAGAAGAGAGAGAGAAAGAGAAAAAAATGGGCGCGGATACCGTCGATATTGACGCGCATATAAACGGAGCGGTATAAACCTGACAAATTCGAATGTCTTCTCTCATGTATTATTAAAATTATTAATATACAGCTTAGGTTGCTGCGAGGTGCATTATTAAAATCGTTGAAATATAGCTGCACGTCGCGATGCGACGCCGTTCATTTTCTACGCAGGGGGGGGGGAAAAATCTGTCGTTGCGTATAAAACGCGGCGGCTACGCCGAATTAAATCCCACGCTCGACGACATCCGCGCGGACAACTTTTAATGGAAAAGTAATCCGCTGTTTATCGAAAATATAATTATCGGATAGGAACAGGAAATAAACGGTGGCGGACGAGCGCGGAGATGAAGAGTAAAAAAAAAACAAAAAAGAAAGCGACAGAAAGTAGAGAGGGATGGTAGGTGGAGAAAAAAGAAAAATACAACGAGTTCAGAATAACAGTGCGAGCGTGACAATGCACGACATTATTCAATATCCGTCAAATACATATTAACGGATTCCCGCCGGCCACCGCGTTGAAAAAGTTCTCTGGAATATGCGAGAACGTTATTGTGGGATTACGAGAAATCCTCCGATGAGAGAGATCTGCTTCGACGGAAGCGATCTCGCGTAATTCCGCGTGCGTGACGTGAGAATTGCGTCGTCGCGTCATTACGCTCGTACGATTCATTACTCGATCATATTTGCGCACAAATCGGCGCGCATTAAATTCTTTTACTCGCGCAACGGCGAACGCGACGGGATCGATCTGCGCTTTAATCGATCTCGCGTCGGCGACGTTCATCAGGATCAACGGCGAGGGGTTGTCCTCGGTATCCCGTATGTCGGAATTGAAACTGGAATGGAGAACGATCGGCGGAGAGTGCGGATCAGGGGAAAGGGTTGGTTGCCGTACGAGGGGACAATCGAGGGATCGCGTGGCGAAGAGAGACAGAGATAGATTGAACAGGGATGAGGGAGGGGGGGAAACGCGGGAAACGTTCGATACAACGACGTTGGCTCATTCACGGTGGTCAGACATTTCGGTACTTGTTTCCCTATTAATATGCATGTCCTCGTCCCTTAGTCGTCCCTCTCCGCTCCTCATCCTTGTTTCTGTCCGCCCTCACGCCGCGTTGCGTCCACTGCCCTCTGTCTACGTGTCTGTCTCTCTCCCTCCCTCTCTTCGTCCCACTCCCCGTTGTCACCCTGTTCGTCGCCAACCATGAAATCCGCGTAGCTCGATGCCGCGCCGCGCCGCGCCGGTGTTTCCTGTCCGACCAAATAAATCCACGACTACTGTGTCCGCGCTACCGTTGTGTAGCAAGCCCCGGGCGGGCTGTCCGCCCATACAAGACCCGTTACTACTGCAATACCGGGCGATTGATTGAAAGTTTTCCCGACGCTTTTTGCGGCGCCGTGCATTATATGCGTGCGCACGCCAACTTCAAAAGGCCGCGCGGCGCCCGTTTCTGCTCCGAACGGATTTATTCTTTTTTTTTTCCTTTTTCTCTTCCTTTTTTTTTCACCTGTCTCTCTATTGCGTTCTCCTCGCGTTTTCGCCGGCGCGCGACAATCCCGGTTGACGATTCGCGATTTTCAACAGCTATTGATAGTCACGAGGTGTTACAGAGTCCCGGTCACGTATAAGGTTATCAAGCGTCTTTTAAGAATGCATATGAGGTGAAATTTCTGGTCATTAATTAAAATCTTATGTTTATAAAATTATATTATTAAGAGTTGTCAACAAAAATTATATGTTTTAGAAATTTTATTTTATTAAATATTGATGTAACGTAACAATAAAATTATATTTCCTCGCGGAGAGAATTTTTTCTTTGAGTTTACCCTGAAAACATGGTAGTCCTGGGACAATATTGTATTTCGAAGAATTTTATGTAAATTCCTCTCATTCGTTAATACAATTACAATAAAATATGTAATAAGTTTGATTAATTTTACTGAAGTGCACGGTGAAAATCTTTAAAATATTATATTGTACCACAACTATCATATTTTCAGGGTAAATTTTAAGAGATTCTGTCGGTGCTGCTTCCACCCCCGGATCATCATCTTTTTTTAAAAAGTATGTATATGTACTCTTTTCTCTTGTGATTCTGATATGGTAACCCCAATTGCGTGGAAAGGTGAAGAGGAGGGATGAAAAGATTTGCCCTGGAAAAGTTTTCGGGTCAAGGGGCAATCGATGTTCTTGCGTGTAATAGTTCGAGCACATTGTTCATGCGCGTTATTAATGGGTGTCAATGTATATTTCTCGTCGATTAAAAACTTTTTACCCCTTACCTTTAGCGCTTAATGATACGTTTCGGTAAATTCGACTTACCCCGCTCTTTGCTCTAATGAGAGAGAAACGAGGAAGCCAATATTAAACAGAAATTGTTGTCCCACGTCGCCTAACAGATCACGCAAATGGTGTTTGATTGGTCCACCCGCGCGCGTCGTATAATTATATAAAATCATATTAGTCTCTGGTAATCAAATGTTTATCGATTCTCCAACCACATTTATTCTACAGCAATAGCGGACGAAAATGGAACTGACAGAGATTGTATATTGTACGCGTTCGTTCTATTTCAGGACTTTCGCAAATATTCCAGTATTTCACTGTGAAATTGTCTGCGGGCGTTTAACATCATAAAGCTTGCACAATTATTATTAATTTTTATAATGGAGTTTTACAAACATTCGCTCGATATCAATCGGGCGGGTGGGAGGGGAGGGCAGGGGACCGGGGGCCCAATACGAATATTCCGATCACGAAACACGAGCTACGGCTGCATCAATAAACGTTGCAAATTTAGAGAGTACGATACGGGCATGTAACAAGTACGCGAGCTGAAAAGCGAAGTGCCGTCCGCTTATGTAAAGCTTGTTACTATCGGCATATCGAGCGATCGAAAATCAGTAACGTCCCTCCTTCTCGTTGTTGTGCGCTATTTTTCCATGTCTGACACACACGCGATATGGATACGGCATAAAATTTTCACACATGTCTCGTGATACACAGATACACGCGCGCACACATATACACGCGATTCTTTTTTGATACGCGATAGACAGCGATTCCCGCGCTTCCAGCCAGAGCATATCACCTTTCGATGATTTTGGCGACGTGGGAACCGTTTTTCCGTTTATTCCCTTTGTACTTGTTATTCTGCGGATTACAGTTGCCATTTTCGTGCCACAATATTCCTCACTATTCTTGTCAAAGGACATGGGGAGGTGGAGGAAACGCTGAGGCGTCAATGTTAGTCACTACAGGATGTTCTACAGCAAGAGACACAGATGGCACAGTGTAACACGGTGAATTAGAGACCTTACAACAGAGTCTGGTCACGAGCAATTTTGTCAAAACAAGAGAAAGAAGGGTACGTATACCGTATCTTTATGTATGCTATCTTATTCTAACTTGTACTATCTTTTTCATTTTAATTTACTGAAGACAAAAATGATAGGCCAATCAAAAGTTTGTCTTCTCGTAATCAGATTTTGTTATGGGATTGATTATTTCATCTTTGTTTCACATATACAACAAGGATGTAACAATTTACTTGTTGTGTTGACTGTATCATTTATTTTTTACTAAAAAACATTTAATATTGAGGCAGTTTTAGACACGACCAATGTACGCCAACATATTACTACATATATATACATGATATGAATAATTATTCATATGAAAATAGGCCAATATTTAGCGAATATGCTCTCTAAATCTAGATCAGTGGATAATCACTGATATCAGTGCCGAGTGTGCCACTGGTAATCAGTGAATTAAATGTGATCCTTCCTAAATCTATCTAATCTTTATTATGTGATCTAACTAATCTTATTTTAGTGCATAAATTCAATGAATGTAGTATTAGAAGATTGAAATTAACGTAAAAATATTAGTATTTTAATTATATAATGCTCAAACATTCTTTCTTTTTTAGTTGAACTTTACTGATTATTCAGTGCCAAGTATACCACTGGATAATCAATGAAGTTTAACTAAATTATTAATTAGTGACTATCCACTGATTTAAAGAGTGCGTAAAGTTGGCGTACATTGGTCATATCGTTTGAAGCCGTCTTTATACAATTGTCATTAAGAAATATAAGGCCTCATATAAAATGAAAGAAATAAGGAATAGAGGAACAGAGGATAATATAGGCAGTAGATTTTAATCTATTAGAAATTGATTGTCATTAGATAGTTCCTGATAGGTTGAAATCTATTGCCTATGTGTTATTCCCTGTTCTTTATTATTCTCATTGTGTTTGAGTTCCAACAAGTAAGTACTGCGGAAAGATGTATAGACTGTGTGAAACTTCTTTATTCGAGCTATCACAAAGACCACGAAGGAGGAGGAGGAGGAGGAGGAGGAAGTATGTCGTAAATAAAAACTATAAGAACTTGAATTACGCAGAAATTGTTGCTAAATTATTTATTACACTCTGTATATGGCAAAAAAGTGCCCTTACACGATCGATGATTTTAATTATCTGATAGTTCGTAATAAACGCGTAGCGTATAAGTTGTAACGAGAAGTCGGGTTTCATCGGAGTCAGATTAATATTCGAGCTCTCGTCAAAGTGAAGTTCATCGAAACAAGCAATTCGGTGACCGCCAATTTCGTCCACATTCTAAGCCGTACAACCCCGTTCCTTGTTAATAGTCAAATCAGAAATGGTCGGATCACGAAACGGCGGCACGTCTAGAGTCAATTCTCGTTGTTGTAACTTCGGGGAGTGCAACACGGGCGTGTAATGCCGACTACAAACTGTAAGGCGATCTGTCCGTTTGTATAATGGCATTTATACTACTCCAACACTAGACGATTGAACAGTTGGCCACGTACTTTCCGGGCTGATAAGTACCTGTTATTTCACGGTTCTCTGAGCGCGCGCGCTCGAGTTTCAAAATGTACTGTTATACTTTATCAATAACACCCGTGTAATAAATCGAAGGTGACGCAATTAACGTGTCGCTTGTAATAATAGCACAAATCTAATAATTTTCTATAGATATATATTAGAAATATATTTTAAGAATATATTTTTTAAAAAGATACTCTATTTAAATAGAATATATATTATATATATATATCCATTCATGATTAAATTTTATTTTTACCCTCATGTTTATTTCTGTCATTGATTAACTTTAATCTCGATTTAATTTTCGCTTGTTCTAGTTCTAAGAATCAGAGAAAAGACATGGGGAGTAAATCGAGATTAAAATTAATGTACACTGGTAGAAATGGAATTAAAGTTGTCCGTTTTATACGTTTGAATCACAGACACTAGAGCGGTCTAGTTAGCGGTCTAATACACAGTTGACTGCTAAATTGCCTCAAATATGGCTTCCAAAAGTACTCATGTTCCGAAAGTAATTCATGTTGTACGGTGTTAGAGAGATATTAGTATAACATGTATAGATTACATACGGCCGATACGTCGAACATATACTGTTACATCGGCCATATCATATGACCCTTTACGCATGTACAATATGTATATAGTACGTAGCTTTTGAAGACAACTTTTAAGTACGGTAGAGAGAGAGTTTAGAGTCTGATTGCAATGTTATTTTGGCTTTAAGCGAGATTTAAACATATATGTCTTTATCTTTCTTTCTAAATAAATAAAGACACGCGTATTTAAGTCTCTTAAAGACAAAATAATATTGGTGCAATCAGGCCTTAGTGATATTCATGATTGGTTCTTATATTTAAGACTGTCTTAAGTACAGACTTAAGATGTTACAAGCCAATCGGAAGGCTGTATTAGCATTTTAAGGCATTTGCTTAAGACGGTCTTAAAATGAGAATGGACTATGAATACCGTCCGAAATCTGTGGTTCGAGTTTATTTTCCAAAGTTCTCAACGCATCTTCGGTGCATCTACAGTGTACTCCCCTCTTAATTAGATGTCAACCAAGAGATTTCGATAATTTTTCTTGATTTTCCGTCGTGATCATGCTGGGTACGCGAATATTTCGGTCACGAGCACGGTGTTTGAGTGACGCCAATACTCGTAACAACTTCGGACTACAAAACAGGAATATAACACTCGCGCCGTCGATACGGAGCGCGAGCTAACAGTCGCAACGCGAGTATTTCGAACTGTCCTGCATCCGTCGCTTTCTGCAGCACATAGGGTGACAACGATCCGCTTCATTAGCGGCGCGCGTCGCGCAACTTGAAAACCGTGAAAAATTCAAACCCGTACTCGCACGCGTGGAAATAAACGGCAGAAAAAAAAATGGAAGGAAAGGAAAAATCTCTCGCGCACGTCCGTATGAGAGATCGGAGACAGTTCGAGAGATTATCACATCTTTGCAGGATTGGAGGGTACGCGTTCTCGCACGTACGCCATTCGTTTGAAACTTGGCGCAAACTTGAGCATCATCATCGGTAGGATCCCCCCTCGAATTTTCGAGATCTCGCACGGCGTTCCGGGGCCGATTCTAGGCCATGCTATACGTTTTCCTCCGGCTCTCTCTTTCGCTATCTCTACCTTTCCAGAGAATATCCCTCTCCCCCCTCCCCCCCCCTGCCCTCCCTCTCTGCTCCTCCCTGTTTCGTCTCCTTCCCTGCGACGAAAACTGTGTCTATAAGCGCCCCGTACGTGTGAACGTGTTCCTAATTCCCAAGTGCGACCGGGCGAGTATCGATCGAATGTGTTCGATATCCAGGATCACGTACCCGTAACTCTTCCTTAACCGTCCTCCCGATGTAAACCGCTCCTTATCGCGGCCGCTGTAACTTCCAGGCTCTCGCGAACTTGTGTTAACAGTCGCGTTGACATTTCGTTTCGAAGATAACTCGCTTTGCGATGAACCACGGCCTTCACGTAATTTGCTATTTTCCTTGTTGTAGTATCAGTAATCGTCAGAATTAAAACTATAAATTATCAGTGTCAGATTTAACACCTATTAATTCTCACCATGTTAGTTTGTAATATTGATACCAACATGACGTGGATTTAAAACTTATAGTGTTGGATCCATATTAAATCTATATCGATATTTTTTATATAGGTTTGTAACTTTTTTTTTTAAATTACTTGAAATGGTTCTTTATATGAACTAGTTTATTTGTTAAATTATCCACTGACATTTCTTTTGTTTATCTTACGTATTAAAGGAATTCTTTCAACAAATAACAGAACAATTGAATAGAGGACAGATATTAACCGAATATATGTAGACTCTCATGCGATTATACGAACGATATGGGAACAATGATATCTGTGGAAGGCGATAGTCCGATAAATAGGAGCACGAGAGCGTAATCGTGTATGAGTTAACTCCGTCTTTGTTATTATCGCTGCATATTATCGGCGGGATAGCATTAGCGATGCAACATCGCCGTCGCATCGATCTTACGGGTGTCGGAGTGTTTGGTAGTTGCCAGATACTCCAGGAGATAAACTCCTATCGATTATCAATCGGCCGGACCATCGGACGGACGCACCCGTCGCAGCCAAATCGATAATCGGCTTGATAAGGCTCCAGTGGGATTCAATATTGGTCGCGGCATATCCGTTAATGGGAATCGAAGGAGAAACATAAATTGATCCGCGCATAGAACTCACTCGATTCCGTCGTCATCGTCGCGTTAACGGTCCGTCGATTATCAATTGAGACCGACTGTCAACGTGAAGTCACGTTGCTCCATCGGTGATCGAGACGGTCCGATAAGGTCTTCGTGAACTAACGAGGCGCGTTATTGCTATCCCACGCGCGCGGTATTAACGCCCGACAATGGAAATCGAAAGAGAAACTCCCCAGAGAGCGATCTCCGCAATAACGCCGCGCTGCTCTCACTGATGGCTCCGCACAAATAAAAATGCAACGACCGACGATGTTCCGACGGTACATACGTACGATTTCCCGTGGTCCAGTGCTTGGACAGCACGGCGGAGGGTCCCGAGGGACCAACGTTTCCGGATCAGTTTTCCACGTGTCCCGCCGGTTGGTTCTGGAAATAATATCGAGCTGTCACGTCAGCGAGCGGATTGTCATTTACAATTTCATAGTTGCTCAAGAAGTCAGCGAAAGTAGAACAGATAAATCAAGTAGCATCAAATTTGACTTCAGGATTGACAGTTACTATCGTAAGAAATATGTAACTTTCTTTGGTGACCGTTATAATCCCGGAATAAATGCAGTTGTAATGGGAAATGTTGCGAGTATAAAAGAAAGAGGAATATAAATCCTTTAGCTTCTTCTTTTGTATTACTTGAATTGAAAGATGTCATGCCAGAATAAGATTGAAAAGAAATGTTATATCGGTTATTGTTTCAGTTAGAAGCAAACAATTCTGCGGTTTTGTTCGTGCTTTTATTACCGTCGGATAGATTTGAGCTAAGTAGAGAAGCCGTTCATCGATTTCCGATAATTAAGCATCTTAGAATGTTTCTCTCGAAACATCGACTCTTTCATTCGTCAAGCTGTGCCTCGGAATGAAGACATTCATTTTTCTTTCCTCTTGGAAGTTTCTCGTAAGTCGACGAGATCTTTGAAACGCAAGCGCAATTCAAATTCGCGATTATTAACAATTACTCAAGTCGCGAGTCGTGTCTCTTCGCGTCGAGACAACAATTCACGACAAAAGACTGGAGTTGCTTCTCCAACGCCCAACTAATTTCACTTGTGTAGATACACGCTACGTAATATTGTTATTGACACTAGTCTTTTGAGACAAATGTAAGCAAATTCAAATTTTGCTATATTTACTTCCCAGCTTGTCAGTGTCATTCTTGATACTATTCCATTTTTAGTCCCTTCTTCATTGTGAAAGACTAATCAGCGCTTTCTATCCACTTCCAATCAAGAAGCATCCTTTCATGTCTGTCGCATCGTTACGACTCCGTTACTAAAGATAGATCCCAGAACACTAGACAGATGAAATGCCAAAGGGTTGGAGAGCAGCGTGACGACGCGCCACGATGTCTTTCGATATTACCCTGCGGTCTGTCTGATGTTACCACAATAATAATTGTCATAGAAGATCTACGGAATATCAGATCTTTTATCTATGTACAAATAATCGAACAAAATCTACATCGTATATACACACTGAGAGAAAGAAAATAATTTTGGCAACTATAAATTAACAACTCTAAAATTTAAATATTTGCAACTAGTTTTAAAAAGTGAGAACTAAAGTAATATCGAATATTATAAAAATATAGTATAATACTATAAAAATATAATATTCAGAGTACTATTTTACTTTTTATTATTTCGTAAAACTAATTGCAAGTAATTAAATTTTAAAGTTGTTAATAGTTGCCACAACTTTTTTTTCTCAGTGTATACATTTTTTTTATCAATCGAGATCATTTGGATTAAAATAGATGTATTTTTAGTTTCATAGTATCATAATGATTTTATTTAAAAAAGGAAATGAAATTTACTGCAAGGTTTGTGTTTGCCAACTGACACAAATCTGTCTAAATATCGTAATTTATTTTAGTTCGAAATTCAAATCCGAAAGATATATAGATATTAAAATAAATGAAAGAAGTAACGAGGAATTCACAAAGCGTGCGTGATAATATGTCGCGGGCAGATTATTAACCGGTCGCGGGTCGATCGCTGCATAATTTCGAAACGGCAAAATCAGATAAAAGATTCATTGACACGGAATACACGCGAATACCGATATCGCGCATTGCATCTGACGAATTTATGTTCGGCAGTACTGGCAACACCCGTGCATCGATCCGCCGAGAGATCGCCGGCCGATATGTCACGTCGATAGAATCGCGTATTACACTCGAATTTCGACTTGTTATGCTGGCATAGTGATTAAATATCGACGGTCAGCATCCGCTATATTGCCTTATGGGGCGGCGCGAATCAATGCGCGAATTAGCGTGAATTCATGGCTCGCGTCCAGTAATTAGTTTTCTCGTTTCGTCAGCGCGTAAATTAGCGAAACAGTGGACGATTTTAGAAAAATCGTGTCGTTAAAGATTTGCATTGATGGATTTAATCACGATGTTACGTGCTAATAGCTAATACCAATCCGGTTGTTTGAATCTATACTCGTCCCATTGGGCGGGTAACACATCAAATTACAAGATGCTAACAAAGACACGAATGAACGACGTAGCGTATCGTTTCCTACTACGTTTCGCTAAATCGTTGCATGATCGCTGGCTGTTAGGCGCTGTTAATTTATTGCATTTTTCCATGCACCTTTGAAATAAATGCAGTGCGAAGTGAAGCATGCGAACGAATCGTTTTTATGCCTGCTGTCGTTCGTGTCGATACTTAGCTACTTTATGTCCGGCATATTGAAAAAACGTAATGATATACTCAGCTACTTCATATTTCTGGATATTAAAAAAAATGCAATTTTGAATGTTTTAAAAAATCATATTATTTTGTTATCTTTTTCATTTTATTAGAATTTTTTGTTTATTATTTGGGCTTCTATTTATTAAAGCTAGAGGATGCGCAAAACTCTACAGGAAGTTACAATTGCTTTGCATTATTACTAGTATATGTATACAGAATAAATCCTGTCAATAATAAAAGGAATAATTATGGATATAAATGTTTTACGGAAGATACTACTTTTGTGAATTTCAAACAATCAGCCGAATATTCTCACATGATCGATGGAAATTGTCAGTTACATATACGTAGAATAATAGCTTTCAGAATAAATCATGAAAGTTGTTGCAAATGATTTAATGTACTACAGCAGCAAATGTTAATCAGCATCCGATTGCGCATTTGATTCAATCTGTCAAGTAATAAAATTTAACTTCCTTGTTACACAGAGGTAACACAAGTAGAAGGTAATTGCAAAAAAATTTTTACTTTAATTAAAAAATTAAAGGTGATTATATATACATTATTTAGGAATATATTCTTAATCCTGAAGTAATTAAAAGAACGATATTTAAAGATCTGATGCAATCTCTCTACAAAAAGTAACTAAAAATGAGAAATTTCCGTTTAAAAATAAATATTACAATACATGTAAAGCAGTTTAATAAATTCAATATTTAATATTTAATAATACAATTTTATAGTTTGAATGAAATTTTCTCATTTAATCTCAATTATTTTTTAAAAACATATTTCTTATTGAAATAATTTTTAATCTAGATTCTAAATCGTCGTCAACTGTTTGTATTACTTTCAAATACATATAGAAAAATCTGTAATTTTTTTATATTTGATTAAAAAATACATGTAAAACATACATTCTTGAGCGGATAGAAATATGATTTCTTTAGTTCATCATTTGTTCAAGATTACAAGAGTATATAACGTTGAAGCATTAGATTTAACAGGAAGATTTCCGGAGCCATGAAAGACAAGAATCGGCTGTTGTAAGCAATCTGCACGAAATGTATATTGTTTCGGTATAATCGCATGCGCGTTCCTCGAAGGAATATCACGAATTCGCTCGCGCGACGGTAAATGGCCAGTTATATACATCGCGTCGTGCGTGTACATATGTACAAAAGCTGAACAAAAGCTGCGGCGGTTCACCGACGTCGGAATAACCTTTTTTTTTTTTCCATTTCCGTAGCGCCGCGCTGATGCGGGATCGGGGTGCGCGTCCCGATCACAGAGCGCTGCGCTTTTTTATTGCCCGAACGAGCAGCGTCCCGTGCGCGCGCGATAGCACCCGCCTAAGGTGATAAAAGCACGTAGTCGGCTTTCCCTTTATGGGGTACCGTCGTAAAACGGAAAAAGGGGATAGCGTGGATAATTAACCCGGCAATAACCCGTTGTATGCAGATCCTCCCTTCCAAAAGCTTAGGGAAATGGTTGTGAAAGGATGATCACGCATGATTGGTAAGCGGTCGGGAGTATGGCGAGCTCGTTCGAATTATTTGACAGAATTACATTTTGTTGGAAGTGAGGAAAGATAGATGAAGGTTTTTATTGATATTTTAGAGGCGAGTCTGGGACATACAAGCAAGTAAAGCGTCGAGTGAAAGCGAAAGAACATAAAAATATACAAATAGAGAAAGAGAGAAAGAAAGGGAAGAGAAAATGTTTTACACAAGCCGCGTCCTGTGGAATTGAGGTGCGAGAATTTTATTGACTCGTAAAACGGAGCGCTACAGTTTTTTTTTTTACGATTTAGATTAATGCTAATTACACACATACTTTGACGCTGTTAATGGGCAGTTAAATGCAAATCTTAAAACGAATTTAAATTAAGGAGACTTTTTCTCGATACTCCTTTATAATATAAAATACATTTGCTTACAAGAGTAAACAATTTATAAATACGATCTGGCGAAGAAACTTTGAATAAGCATTTGTAACTTGGCGAAAATGCGCTTCCGTTTGAAAGACATGAAACCTATCTGACGCAAAGGCCGGGAGATAAGGTTTCGGTTACCTGTAGATGAATTCGGTTTCCAGAGAAAAATACTTTAACTTTTTCCTCATAAAACAGCTCGTATCTCGTAAAGTAGAATTGGGTATACTTTTTGGGGGAACTGTGGATGAAAGACAAGCGGAGGGGATATATCGTTGCAGGGACGTCTTCTTATCACGTCGGCAGAAGTCCCTCCACAATTTGAGATAGGATGATCCTGTATATAACGTAAACAAGATAAGAAATAAAGAGAGTACGCTTGACATGGATTAAATTGCTGTACCACTTTTTGTCTGATAGATTTCACTTTACAAAAATTTTTGAACGAGGTTTTACTACGATATACTAGAAGCGTTATACATCTTAAAAAACATAAAAGTGTAATTTAGTGTGCGCGCGCATTAAACGACATGGTTTTAAAGTGGACCAGATTTTTTTTTAGAAAACTGGAGCAGTTTGTTTAAAAGCATAAAATTTGTGTAGAAGTTTTAAAAGCAGCAAACTTTAATGGTATCTCTTTTAGAAATGAAATATGATCGATGACTACAAATCCACAATCTTTCGTCTTATTTTGAAAAGATCGTCTTGTACATCAGTCATCTATCAAAATTGAATTAGTAGATAAAATTTTATCCAAAGCTACCAGTATTACTATAATTCGTTTATTCGATTAAATTAAAGTTAAATTTCATCTAAAGTCATATGATTTGTCGTGTATTTAGTCAAGAAGTTACTCGTGTTTAGGATAAATTTCATTAAATTGGTTAAAATCGTAGATATATCTTTTATATTCGGAACAGATATATCTTTTATATTCATATATTTACCGTTCATCCAATAGATTCTCTTGCATGATCGAAAATAGAGTATCTCTGCTTAATGCGTGTTAATTCTCGGCCTGCTACACTGGTGTATCGATTGGACAACCAGGAATACTGGGAACTTTTGGAAAATATCGGGATGAATAGGCGCGGTGCGCGATATTAAGTTCTCGATAAGGGTGACTTTCGAAGCAGGTAGACACCGATCGGAAAAAAGAAAGAGAGGAAGGAAGGAATAAGTATGTGAAAGTTAAGAAACTCAAGAACTTAGCATCTCTTTCCCCGTTAAGGCCTGGCAAGTCGCGGGAAGAAGCGGTCGAGAAAGAGTATAAGACCGACACCACATAACTTCCGCCTTCCGCCGCATATTGGTCGACAGGTTGAGGAGTAACGGGGGGAGGGGTGGTTACGTTGGAGCGAACGCGAGTACCGGGGGGATGCCATATCCAATATTATCGAACAAGTTCCAGAGTCTGACGTAGAGTCTCTATATGGGGATTTCGATGAGGTGGGCCAGTCGTGAGAAAAGGACAGAGTGGAGAGGAAGAGGAGGAGCACGGAGGTCGTGGGGTGAGTTGCAATCTCGTAGTTTGACTTGGGGTGCGCGCGTCATGTTTAAGCGGCAATTTTGGCATCCTGCAGACCCCGGGCCCCACCTTCTTCAACCACGTCGTCGTCGTGGTACTCTCACCCTCCGGTCGGCGGTACCACCCTTTTGCGATCCTTATGTCCCCCTTTCGAGGGGGTTGCCTCGCCTGCTACTGACAGATAGGACGAAACTCGCGTCTCCAGTACCGCCGAAGCCGAGGCATTGGAATTGCACCAATACATTGCGGGATTCTGGCAACGGCGGTGTCGCGCCATGCGGTTGCTTCGCGCGATCTATAAGATCGAGTTGTACGCGTTGTTGGAACGATGGCTCTTGTACGTGGTAGACGCGCGGTAAATACACACACAGGATAAATAATAAGTTTGTTCACTTGTTCGCATCCGCAGGCAATTCGATACGGTCCTCTTTCTTTCTTTCTCTTCCTCAGTGTTTATGGTTTATTTTATCAATTTCATATCGATTTCTCTTTCCTAGCGATATGAGTGTTGTTATTACAAATGTATGGCTATGTATTATTGCAGATACAGAAAAATATTACGTATTTATTGTATATTATTTTTGCAGTGGGTTTTGAGTTTGTATTATAGATGTGCTTTAAATATATATTAATTATATTAATTACAATACGTCAATTACTAAATAAATTAGTAATTAAATAATTTTGTAATGAAGTTGAAGTCATTAAATCGAAGGAATTTTACGATGCTGTTACATTTGCGACATCCCCACCGTAATTATTTCTCGTGTGTACTATTCTGTTGATGCGGGACTTTGGAAGGATCACAAAATAATGTCGCGCGAAAATAACGTTATAATATTAAATGTCTTGTGAGGAAGGTACACCGCCTTGTTTCGATATTATATTCTACACCAATACAATAGCTGATCCTCGGAGACACCGACAGGGCTATTACCCTAAACAATCTTTCCATCGATAACCGTTTAAGCTACTTAAACCCTAGCCGACCGGAACGAGCGGGGATTAAAAGTACGAGCGATTAAGGTTAATTTTCTTTAAGTACCCTGTTAACAGTGCGATAACACTGAGCGGCGAAGGATAAAATTACCAGGGGTTCGAGAAAAGAGAGAGAGAGAGAGCGCATGGTCAGTATGTGCGAAGAATGGAAAAGGGAGTAAAAAGGGACAAAAAAAGAAAAAAAAATAACGATGTCGCCGAGCACGTCTCACCAAATCGCCATGAAATATATTTCGCCGACTCAGCCCACGGTACGATCGTTTTGCCGAAGGAAAGAATCGAACATCGAACCGGAGTCGGAGTTGGCAAAGAGTAGCCAGGCGTTGGAGGGGAATAGAAGTTGGTTCTCTCACGAGAAATTTTCACGACTAATTCAGGTTGCGCGCCAAGTGTATTCTGGGTATCATGTAAAACAGGTTCGTGTCGCTAAAGTCGGTGCTCTCATTAGATAAACGGGTAAATTGGCAACCGCCGATTTTCGTCCTTACGCTGCAAAGCAAAGGGCGCGACTCCGAAGTCGCGACTTTGTTGCAAAGTCGACGTGGATCCTCGTTCTCGGTCGCGAACGCTATTTCAATCAGCGGGAAAATAGGTTACGCTGCTGTCGTTTAATCGAATCATTAATTAGAAACTGACATCCTATGTGCGTCAGACAGCGGGGGCAATAACAGCGGAGGCAAGACGGCTCCGCGGCGGTTTTGCCATGAAGAAAATTACGGAGTATCGCCGTTGATTGATCGGCCAATTAATTAGACATTGACGCGCGGGGTTTCCAGCGCAGCGTGCTCGCGAATTTGGAATGTAAGATATACTGCGGACGTTTAAGTCGGCTGCACAGTTGCACCCTTTACTAGGATACTACCCTTCCCTCCCTACCCCTCTCTCTCTTTAATGTAACGACGCGACTAACGAACCGTGACTACGGAATAAATGTAACCTACTTCGTGAAACGAGTATAGCGGTAACTGTAATTGAGGTATCGACAAGAAAATAAATCAAATCGCATCGGTTCGTTATTGATGGAGCCAATTATGCTCCGTGACTCTTCTTTCTCTTTCCCATCAGTCCAATTTTAATAAGTATTTTTCTTACTTCCTAGACCCGACAATTTTTTTTACATCACTCAATAAAGCAACGTTCTAATAAGAAATTTATGAAATTCCACGGTACGTATAAATTTAGTTGGGTAATTGTAGGGATTAAACTCTATTATTACGAGACTTCACTTGTTATCAAATAATTTCTGTAAAATATATGTTGGGCAGTACCATTATTGCTGTGGAATGTAATGCTGTAATAATTATTCCCCATCAATAGTTTAATTAATACGATAATTAATGGAGAATGAAATTTTAATTTTATTGATAATTAATTTCACCGATATCGAACGTAACAGTCGACAATTTCTCCATTCTTGCTAAATATACGCGTGGCCGATTAGTCAAAGCTGCTGTAAAAGAAATTAGTCCTCGATTCCGATGTCACGTTTCTCATCGTTTCCTGGTACGGCGGCATTCCCTTGCAGTTTACCGTTTATCCATCAGCGGGATAAGGCGGCGTACATGAAAGAATTCGTGCAAAAAAGGGCACCACCTACGGAAATAAATCTCGCGTGCTGCGTTTTCTTTCGCCGGAACTTCGTCAAAGTCGGCAACAGACGTGTCGTTTCGTCGCGAATTCCTCTTCCAGGGGGAAGGAAGGGAAGGTCCATATGCGGGGGTCGCATTGATTTGCGGCCGCTGGTTTCTATCATACATCATCGCGACTATTTCAAGACGGGTGCTGCTGTGGAATCGCACAGTGAACGGACTTTTTCCAAACGGCGCGGCGCGTCGAGACTCCCGCTCGCACGCACGGGGGGATAAATTCTCGCGGGAACTTTATTAATGACAGGGAGCTGATTAACGATCGGCGCTCCAGTTGTCTACTCTAACTCACTCGCTCTCGTCTTATTGCAGCCGTAGCTCTTCCACCACCCGCGTTACTCTCTTCTGTCCGTATGTACCGGGCGATTCGAAATGTATATCGCCTTCCCCATTGCCCGTTAAATCCTTTAGAAACGCTACCACTCGTGCTAATGAGAATGCCTTGAGAACGCGGCGTTTCATAAGCGCGGAGATGCGAATAATTTACAAGATGAGTGTAATTACATAATAATTACGCTAACGATTAACGCATACCATAGCGTCGTTATGATTTATTGTCTCACCCCGGGTAGTGTATTTAACGAAAACGCGGAAAGAACCCCCGGTGAAAACTGGCTGTCATGAAGATACTTATGTAAGGCTCTCTTATTTTCGCTCGTCGCGCGCTCCGTCTTCGTTAGCGCAAGACAAAGGGGGTGCGAAATATTGTCTAAATGGCGAGAACTTACCGCAATGCATTTTTTTGTTAATTCACCGGCATTATCGTGCATTATGCCGTCCGTGCGTATCTATATGAGTTTTTGGTTATTAAAACGAATAGTGTTTTCAAGAAAGAAAAACGGATCGTAAACACGTTTACGCATTTTGCGAGAACATAAATCTGTCGTTTAATTTATTATTAATAGTTCATAGGCTTCATACACATATGCACGTCTTTCCAGGGGTTATCGCAATCGAGCCAACAGGTTACGACTGCTAGAATCTTGGGACTTCCCACTACCTTGTTTGGAGTTTAGATGAATGTGTCTTACCTCCGAGGCCCTGCTAACCGAGCTCGGAATTTAACTTGCTAATATCATATTCATTGTATATTCATCGTCGGCATGGAACAGCCTGTAGCTAGACGTAACGCTTGTTTCGTATGCTCACCACTTATATCAGCATTATTTTCCTGATATTAAGGCGGAGAAATTTATTTATTAATTACAGAGACAAATTAGACACATCCACTTTCGAAAAAGTGACACATCCACTTTCGAAAAAGTAGCAGCTCAGAGAGCTTTTTTACTTATTCACATTTATCACGCTATATTATTTTCTTGGAAATCTTTTTTTACACAAATTCAATTTCCGATTTGGGTATTAAATTTGCAATTAATACGATCTTACACGTTTCTCGAGGATAATTCATCGTAGTCTCGTGATTAATGAGCCCGGATGTTGGCTGCTGTTGCAGATTATCCTTCGCAAAAAGTGTTTTCAACGTCGGCGCATACGACGTTACCTCTTTTTAGAAACAAACTCAACTTAGAAAGCGCAGTGGCCTAACGCCCATTCAATTTATCAAGCGTAATGAAAATATAAGGCGGTAACCACATTAATCGCGACAATCAATCATGTAAGCGAACCCGGACTTACTTGCAAACTTCGGTAACTTATCGTCCGGCCATTTATAGTTCGGCGGACTTCGCATTGCCGGCACTTTAGTAAACACTTTGGTGTAATGTAACAGCCAAGTAGCTTTCCACATATATTACATTTGATTTTAAGATTATTTCATAATCCACAATAACTTTTGGATAACGATTTGTAACTATTATAAGTGTGAGCGCTACGTATAATTTACTTAAATTCGTTTCATTACTTCATCTCGTAGTAAAAGATAAAAAGTTATTACGTGCACGTATGTATATATATATATATATTTATATACATTTATATTTTATTTATTATATACATTTATTTATTTATATTTTATCGCTCAATTTTTCTGTAAGATGCAATGTTTCAAATATCCCTTTGTAGGAACAAATTCAAGTATATCTTTTTCGCATCTTCGAGCTCTCTCTCTCTCTCTCCAAGTTTTTGTACGCTTTTGAGACAAATTGCTGCGACCGCCCTACGAATAACGCCCTTTTTATGCAATGTCCTATGTTACATCCATCTCCGAGGGATGACACTGTTCGCTGACTAAAGGCAAGGATGCCGGAATTACCAGAAGTTCATTGAACGAGCAAGCGTTCTCCCCATCCTAGCCTAGGGGTCGTATCTCTCAGCTTTCATCTAGCATCCACTCTTTCGTTGAATTTCGATGGCCCCGAGTCGATACACGCTCCCGAATGAAAGAGTAGAAAGCTAGGCAAGGGCAATCGTCCGAAATGGAGGAGGTAGAGCCCAATTTTCTTACGACGCCTGGGTGCGGCGGTGACTACGTGAGAGTCGTGAGTGGAATTCTGTTTACTCTTCGCTCGAGCCACCATTTGTTCCATCCACTCCACATTCCTCTCCGCTTCTGCTCGCTCTTTCCACGCCGTCCTTTTTCGCTGGCAATTCACCGTCCTCTAGTTGCATTGACTAAAAACAGCAATGCCAGCAGCGGGTACTCCGGCAACTCACTAGATAGCTTTAATTACCTCGGTCTGCAGATAAAATAGCCGCGTAATTTCAATATAATTGTCCATACGTCTCTCTCCCTCCACCCCTCACCTGACGTTGGCGACTTTACGTTATGTCTCACGAATAACATTAACTATGTAGTTCTGTACATCAGTCTTGCAGTTTACTTCCTGGTGCATTCCAGCTTCGAAATTTTTGCATGCTGTACGAGTTTACTTAATGAGATTTACATTTGTATTTATTTTAGACGAGCGAAAGAGTATCTTAATCTTTTTATGCAGAGTGATTAATGATTTCATAATTAGATTACGTATTACGAGTGTAGACATTGTCCTTTGTATTTTTTTCCTGGTATAAAGTCCAACGTACGCTTCAGTTCTATACCTAAAGACGGTTATTTGCAGAGATGGCTATCTCTTTAATTGATGAGTACTACCTACTTTGCCTTCTTTCCACTGAGGGCGGATTATGTTTCTGTCGCAGAGTAATTTTATTGTGCCGCTACTTTTCTACAAAATTGTGCGGCATGCGGTCACGATAGACTACTAAGTGCAGGATTAGGGAGGTAGATAAGACCAGTTGCACACAGTAGTAAGACTCAATTATATTACGAAAGTACAGACTGCGCGAATGCGTATAGAATTCTGCTAATGTTACTTTAGCTTCAATCTTTTTTCTCCCATACTCTCTCATTTTTATTCTGGTAGGTGCTTTACAAAAATTACATCACTGATAATCTCATGTTTCTAAAGTGCTCATATCACGTTGATCATTTTATAACGGCACTTTTCATTTTATTAAAACATTTTTCAAATTCATTGAAATAGAAAATACACTTTTAAAGTTTAATACAATTAAGCACATCAGAGAATCATATTCGATTAACTCGTAACACCTAGTAATATTTTGTGCAAATTTAACAATTTCCAGTTCGAGCAAATTGTTCGCCAATATCGTTTTCTCTGCTTTATTGTGTTGATCAGTTCTCGGTCGGTTTTCATTTAATATTAATTTTTAAGTTTTTGTGCAATAATTTAAATTAGAAGTTAACATAATCATATAAAATAATGCTCTTATAAATATTGCACAAATTATTTGATTTTTTTTATAGAAGAGTATTCACTTTAAACGTCAAATTCATATTTAAACTGTAATAACTATGCAAAATGTTTTACACTTACTGAATTATGTCATTCACTCATTCGGTATGTGGTCCTTTGATTAAGAATGAGTCTTCAAGGATGGCAATAAAATAACAAGTGTAAAAGCGAGCTGTCGTCAGCTTGCATAGTACGTGGGAAAATGGAGCACGATAATAAATATTGCAGCCGTGTGACATCCGTAGAACAGATTAATCGTGTAGATAACTCTACTTTTAAAGAGGATGGACGTGGCTTTGTGATTTTATACCTCCAAGTGTATCTCGCTCTTATTACCAATGTCTATTTTCATTATCAACGACATAGAATCGTAATAAATTTAAACAAAATGGCAGTACAGACGCGTTAATTCATTAATCATTCATTTACGCAAATCCATATGAAAAGATAAAAGTATTTGCAGAAAAATATAATTGCAAATAAAAATAGAATTTTGTAATTTCGTTCGGGACGAAAAATCAGATTATAACAGCTACGCGGTGAAAGTACGTGGAAAAATATATATTTTTAGAACGATCACGCAGTCGAATGAATAAATAAACGATAAGGTAGGTATATCGATATGATGATTTAACTTCGCGTCAGGCTCTTATTCGCCGCGTCTAAACGATTCCGATACTCCTGCGATTCTGACACGAAATTATCGTCGTCAGGTGGGAATGTGTGTTAGAAACATTTCCGGGCTTTTGCTACACTCCGGGTGTTCGCGCGCCGCCCACGTTCATGGGAATACATTTCGCGTGCGATACAGAGATCGGACGGACAAACCATTTCGCCGCGGACAAAATAGCGGGTGAGGACGGCCGAATTAAATTCCCCGCGGCTAGAGACGCTGAGCTATCATACGGCTTTGTCCGCGAGTTGATAATGTTTCGAAACCGACGCCCAGGAGATAGAGAACAGTATGTACGTATGTATATGCATGGTGGACGAGCGCTGTGCGTGACGGTAAAAGAGAGCGAGAGAGAGGAGAGTCTGTGACCGAGGAAAGCTAAGAGGGTGTGATCGGGGGAGTAAACGAGGAAGAGAGAGAGAGAGAGAGGGGGAGAAATAACCGACGGTCAATGACAGAGCTTCCTGCGGTTTTCTCTGCTCGTCCGCCTGTATTCACGGCTCAGTAAGCTGGCAATAAATCCACTCTCTCCATCCCCAACCCCTGCCCGCTCATTCATCCACTTGCTGCCTACGCGCGTATACGCACCCTCGAAACTCCGCGTTTTGTTGAATCGTCGGGATGAGATTGTAAATTGACATAAATTAAATTTGAAACGGCTTTGCACCGGAACGGCCAGTGCGCTGACGAGCGAAGCATGTCGCGTGTGTCTGATTAATTCACACTTGCATTACTTAAAACCCCTGTCTCGTAAATAAGACCGTTAAACGTGTATCTGATATCTATACCGATCATTGAATTCGTAAAACTAGATTGTCGCTGAGTTACTCAGAGTAATTGTTACATTTTGGTCATACAATTGTTTTCCCAGAATAAAAAGATTATTATCATTATTATAGAATATTATTAAAAAATAATTATATTTATTTTATCATTGAAAAAATGCTGTTACATGCCACATTTATCGTAACGTCTATAAACATCTGTGAATATTATTATCCTCTGAAAATAGAACTTTATTTCGTTTTTACTTCGTTAATTTTTCATTCTGTTTCATAAATGTAACTCGTGTTGCAAATGAAAAACATAAAACGTAATAATGTCGTTTGTAATTTGTGCGGAAAATTATTCATGTTTTTCATAATTTTAATTAGCGTGATGATGTTTGATGAGGTGTCATATGCGAGAATGGAGGGTATCGTTGAGTGTCGTCCAAGATACTATGCACCGGCAGTGGTAATCAAACAAAATTGCCGATTCTACACGGCCGATTAGTATCATATTCGTCGATTAATCCTGTAATATCGAAGTCTAATATTTGTCTCACAGCGGACACTATCGATCGCCATGTTCCTGCCGGTACTCGTACGAGAAATTCGTTGGTTGTTGACACATCGCAGAGGGAGAGAGAGATAGAGACCAAGCGAAGCAGGCGATCGCATTGCCTCATGGGTCCCTTCTGCATCGAGTGCACGAGGTCACTTCCGGTATAACGTGGATCCATTCGAAACTATTCGACGTTTAGCTCGCACGAGCGATCAAAGACTGTGTCGTTCGCTTCAGCTGTTCCCCACGGTGCTGCAACGGCATCTTCATAGGATCCAGGACGCCTCGTCGTCATCGTCGTCGTCGTCACCGTAGTCGACGCCGTCATCCAATCGTCGTCCAATCGCCGTAGTGCAAGTTGCATCGAGATTTCGTACCTCCAACAGGAAATCCCATTCGAGAAACGTTGGTAGCTAAGGTAGCACCGGTAGTTAATCATCGGCTGTTGCCAATAGTTTCACTGTCCGTAACACGTAGCTTCTACGTCTCCCCGGTACTCGCGGCTCCTGTATAACTTGTCCAGATGTAGTTCCTTATCCAGCGTCAGCTGGATGTAGTCGAAGTTTATTGCGCCGGTAATGTCTAAGTTGCCAGTATATCGGTGATAACGCGGATGGAGTTACAGAGTTCTCTCGAATGTACATCTCGGCGTGTTAACGATTGCTTCGGTTATATCGGGAACGTTGAATTTGTTAACCAGCGGTATTAAGATACACGGATATCGTATTACGTTTCGGTACAACGCGACGTAGTAGTTACCGAAGGAACATTGTCTGCCAGCACGATGCGAATTATGTGTGTACTTATTCATGGAAGGCATTCGGGTTCAATCCGCGTTGCGAATCAATCCTCCGCGGACATGTAGCAGTAACTTACGTAATGTAATTGCATGTACTATCCGAGCGACGTGATTATTGATTATATTTCTCCTTTAAGCAACCGTAGATACGGGAAAATACATCTAGATTCTATCAAGTATAATTTATTAGGGCTGCTACAAAATTGGAAATCAGAGAAAAGTCAGGAAATTTTGCAAAATTTTCTGGAAAATGGAAATTCTTGGTTTTAAAGAAAAGTTTAATACGCATATGTCACACAGTTTTGGAACACTATCAACTTAACAATTAAATAAATAGTATAATAATTTAAATTGGGCTCTCGAGATAATAAAACAAACAATAATTAATAAAGACAGGCGATTGAGAGCAACAACTGTTCGATCGATTTGTCATGTAAGAAGTGAAATATATTATTGTTTAAATTAAACGCACTAATTACTGCGCAGTTGTTGCTCTTAATCGCCTGTCTTTATTAATTATTGTTTGTTTTAAATAAACAGTGTCAACAGCATTCATAGTAATTTACATTGCTATGTTAAATTGCTTTCTTCATAAAATATTTGGTGGTTTCTAAATCATGAGAACTGAAAGTATCAAGGAAAATTATGGAATTGTCTGAAAATCAGAAAAATATGGAATTTTAGGATGAAAAATTGGTGACAATCCTGTTTAAGCGAGCTGTCGTCGTATATCTTCGAAATAATAGCTTTTAATTTTTGAATGTTCATTTTTCGTTCTCGCCGTAGAACAGCGATCGAACAGTCAATGTTAATTAAGAGAAACGGCCAGTTTCGACCAGTCGGGTTTTGATCAATCGCGTTACAAACGCCGAGCGACGTTAGCGAGTACGATTGCCCTTAATTATCCGCCGGCAATCTCGGCCGTGTAATTTGCGGACGGTCGCTTTTTTCATTTAGCGGTGGATGTTTTCGCGAGCCGAGCCGAGTCGAGCAAGGCCGAGGAGACGTCCGCTCTGCGCTCGTGTTCGAAATAACAGAGTTCGTGGGAGAAATTGGTGTAACTCGGTGCTTTGCGGGCCATTAATAAAGCGGCGCTCGAGCGGCCACTCGCAGAACTCGCGCGTGTTCGTCGTCGTCACCGGCGCTGCAAGTTCGTGCGAATATACCGCGGACACGTCCGATGTACACGTGCACACGAATGGGCACTTACCGGGCGACTCGGCACGGTGACCGAGCACGCTCGCTCACGCGAGGAGCGCGAAGTGCCTCGTGAGTGCGAGCCGGGGCTCTCGGCTTCTCCGTCACGGATTCGCGAGCGGAATCGATGCGGGGTAGGTTGAACCGCCGAGGACGACGAAAGGGGAACAGTCATTACCCGCGTTTCGTATGTGCGGGGCGAGCCCGTAATGTCGGTCATTACGGGCAGATGTACAGATAGATGGAGTTTATTACGTAACACATACGAGAAGAGGACCCATTCGCGACGCAAATACCTGGCGCAGAGGAGAGGGAAGGATAAAGCGTTATGTGCTAGAAAAAAAAATAGATATTCAGGTTATCGATTTATTATTGTTATACGCGTCCAACGAAAGAATTTGTAAAGATTATATGCATAAAACGATAAACATATTTATTTTCTGCTTCGAAGGGAGATAAATTGTGTTAATTAATAGAATAGTATTGAATTGGACGTAATTCAATCACAGCTGTGTTACAATAAATTTGCCAAAGCTGATTGATAAAAATAAGAAAAAGACTGTTTTAGTATCATTTTGTAAAGTTTTAGGAAAAATTTCTTTAATTTCCTTGTGTAATTATATATAATTTACCATCAAATCCGTTAAGACGTTTAGGATAACTCTTGTATAAGGATAATTCTTTTATAAAAGTTACCGATCTAGTCTTATTCGATTTGGGTAGATTATTTGCAATGGGAGAGAGTTATCTGAGATATTAGTAAATGAACTCGAATATTGCGATATTAAGCTATGCCAAAGTATATTATTATCACGCTCCAGATTTTGCAGAAATTTCCGTCGGATATGCGAACGCTCTGATCAGATTGAGCAACTCGAGCGTCAGCGCGCGACGAGATCATCATCAAAGGATTAATTAAACGTAACAAAGAAATAAAACGGCGACGTTATCCGTGATGGGATATACACATGTACATACAAAGAACGGTGGATCGCGGTCGCCATCGCCGGTATCACTCGGGCTATCTCGCGTTTTCTTGTGGCTATCCCGCCAGGCGAGAACCGGAAGTTGGAGCGCACAGCTCTTTTCCGGTGGCATGGCTAAGCGTTTGCGCTCGAACGGTGGATTAATCGCGATACGCGTCAAGCAAGAGAACTCCTGGCACGATGGGGCGGAAGAGAGAAAGATGGATGAAGAGTGTTAGGCGGAAAGGGGATGATCTTCGTGCAGCACTTCTTGGATGCGTACAAAGGTAAATCACGGTTCGTATTGGAATTTGTTAAACGTGCTCTCATTGTCGAGACGAGAGAGAGAGCTGCTTTTGGAGAACGAGAAGAAAGCGGAAGCAAGATTATCACGCTCCTTTTTACGCGATGTAGGAAATTCATTGCCAAGAAATCACTATAGTGTCTTGATGAAACGTGGAGTATAAACGGTGTGTGTGTGTGTGTGTGTGTGTGTGAGTTGTAGACGTAGATAGAAAAGTTAATTAAATTTTATTTTTATATTTCAAGAATGTCATACAGGGTGAATCTGATTCGTTGAACTAACTTTTTACCCTATGAGCAAATTATCGACTTCATACCTAATTGAATTATAACGTGTGCAGTCAATTATTTTCTCATAGGGTAAAAAGCTGATTCAACGACTCTGATTCATCCTGTGTAGAAGGTACGATTTAATATGTCAAAAGATATATAATTAAAAAATATTATATCAAGATAATTATATATTACATTTAAAGATAATTATAATATAGTATAGTATATGTGCACCTCTTCAGAAAAGATGTATATTAAATTTTTATAATATACGACTACTTTAGAATCTTTATTTAAAATGCTCTATTAAAAATAACTTTCATATTTTTACATATTTTTGTCGAGTATAAATTCTCTTTATTGTTGTCCCTTTTCTTCGATCTTTTCATTGTACTGACATTTTTGAATTATTTCATTTGACATTTTGACGTATTTCAGAAAAACAAGATAACAAAGTTATACGTTTTTGCAGTATTAATCGATGGCATTGTTGTAAATGTGACAGTTGGAGAGGAGAATTTTTTAGTCTCATTACGAATTATTTTATAATCCTAAAAAAGTTAGTATATATATGCGCGACAGTTATTGATATTTCCAAGTTAAACAGTACTTTCTTACGAACACATCATATAAAATTAAAGGATAGAAAGTATATAATACAAATGATTCACGAAATAGATATCAAGGTTATTTGTTCACGGATTAATGAACGATAAATTGCGAAAAAATGATCTTATAAACGGACATCGTTTGATCTCTTTCTTTTAATGTTCCATTAAAATCGCATATCTGTATACATAGTTCGAATGTTAATCGAAGAATCTGTTTGAAAGTGTAACGAAGAAGAACGAGTGCAGAAGCAAAGCGACGAAAAATAAAAGATCGCCCTTTGAGTTGTTTATAGAGGTAAGTCGTGGCTTTCACGGAATTTGCATAGCTTTCCTCAAGAAAATGGGCACGTGGAGGGAAATAAGGAACAAAGGGAGGGCAATTTCGTTGTTGACAGTAGAAAAATTACCGTAAAAAGATTACATGTACCGTGGATCATCAAAGTGCTATTAAAATATACTGCGAATTGTCAAACATGCGAGTTATCTCTTATGAAATAATGTTGAAATTGAATGTAGAGAGAGAAATGTAGAAATATGTGAGTTATGTATTTTTAATACTAAGAAATTCTAAAATACTCATAAATCATGAAAATTTAATATCTTTTCTCTGAACATAAAATGTAAGAAGAGTATATACGTCACCCCTTTACTTTAAATATATTATACAATGTCTTAATATATTTTTTAAATTACATCTTTTGATGTATTAAATCTTTGTCACAATCCCTTTACCTTTTTAACCAACGATAATATAATCAGGGTTGCTATAAAATTGGAAATCAGGGAAATATCAGGAAAATTAAAAAACGGTCAAAGAATTTTGCAAAATTTTCTGGAAAATTAACATTTTTGGCTTTAAAGAAGTTTAATATTCGTATATCACAGCTACGTTTCAGTTTTGAAATACTATCAATTTAACAACCAAATATAAGTAATATCAGCAATCAACATTGTTATGTCAAATTGCTCTTCCAATAAAATATTTGGACGGTTTTCAAATTAGAATGAAAATACCAAAAATTTTAAAATATTGAAAACATCAAACAAAATCGTGAAATGATTTTTTGTCTAGAAATTAAGGAAAAATTATGGACTTTTAAGATGAGAAATTTATTATGACAACCCTGATAATGATTTTCTTTGTCACAGAACTAAGCGAGAACATAATTAAATAACTGATCAAGTAGCGATTGATGAAATTATCCATTCTCGCGGCACTAAAGAGAAAGATTTGCAATTTAATGGATACACCAACATAATCATTTGCAAATTGCAATGTGGAAAGGATGACGTCATTAGAAGCGTATGAATATCGAGCGGATTGACTGATATGCAAGCAAAGAGAAAGAGAGAAAGAGATAGAGGGGGAGGGGGGGGGGGGGGGGGGACAAAGGTAAATCGCGGTGGTTTTCGTGAAATTCGAACCGGTGTCGGTCGCGCTGTGAAAACGAGAACTGACGCTCGAGGTATGGAGTAGTTTCACGAACAACAAAGGACAAAGCTTCCGCGGGAACGGATATCGTAACGAAGAATGGCGTACGACGAGATTCGCCGTTAATAATGAACGTTCGCATTAACAGCACCCATACAGTTAAGAATATAATTGAAGTAGTCGGAGAAAGAGAGAGATGAAGTACAGATAAATTATACGTTCGCGCTAAAATGCGAAAGGCCGAAGGGTGCGAGAAATTTCTGCACGAACTAATGCCGAACGTGGGTGGAAAACTTGACGCCACAAGGTCTCTCATCGGGTTAATCACTGTACGAGGAGGACAGGAAGTACATATAAGGGGGTTGAAAAATGTCGACGCTGGTCGTTCAAAGCTAAATCGTTACGTGGCTTTCGTGGAATTCGACGACTTGCACTCACTCGAGAAATACGCGCGTATACGTAAGATAGCGGAGAGAAAGAGAGAAAGAGAGAGAGAGAGAAGCTAATTTTGCAGATAACGAAGAACAAGGCGCGTCGATGGGAAGCTGTAATGAATTGCGGCCGGGAAGGATTAAGCGCGTTCATTATGCCATAAATTAGCGCGGTATGCAATCGGGTTAAAGAAGTACGTTACGGATTAGTCCGACAAATATTTATTGCGTCTTTTAATCTCCCGGTAGCGCGCATCTGCGCTTCTTAATCTTCCTCGCTTTAAGATATTTAATTCATCGAGCGGATCGCGCGGACTGCACGCTACTCTCCTGCTTTACATGCGCTTGGTATATATTTCATTATTCTATCGCATCGAACACTGCGAGAGAGGGTGGGCTGAAATTGGTGTTCTCGAGTCACGATTTACACGATAGCGATTGCACGAAGCGTTGTATAAGCAATAAGTGGGAGCCGCGTAAGAGAATCGCTGCACGGCCCGAACTCGTTATACGTCGACAATAAGAAATTATTCCGTTTCGTTGCATGAATTTATCATGCGCATCGTAAATCCGACTATAACGGGCGAGAAACGGCGACTAAGCGAAACGTGCGTCATCGCCGGATTAATGGCAGCGCAGTGCCACCCCTTTCATAAAAGCTCTCGAAGCGCTCGGACAAAGTGGACCTGAAGATGGGATAGCACGCGTTGACCGTTCAAAGGTAATCGTACCTCCCATGTAATTCGACGCGGATACACTTGAACGGTTGGAAAACAAACGCGGTAGAGAGGATACTTTCGGCAGATAACAAAGACGGGTGGGTGTTTGCACGTGGCAGATTGCACGAGGCTGAAATGGATACGCGGCGCGTCAGGCAAAGGCAGATGTTACGTGACCAAGGATTATTACAATATTAATGGGACACGTAAAGAGGAGACGGAGGAGGTAAATAGAAATCGTGTAACGAGTAACGAGGGTCGATGAAAACAGGGCTGCTGAATTATTAACTACCACACGGCTCCGAACTCGTGTCGGCGTGACCGATAAACTTAATATGGATTTCGTTAGTAATTATGTTGATAAAGAAAGACAAATAATTAATATATCACTAGTATTTTTAGAAAGAGAAGGAGAATGAGAAAAAAATTGCAAGCAGGATGTGTTGAACTTACTGTCATTTTTGTAAAAAAAAGTTTTTAACTAGCTTTTGAATGAATCGCTATTCGCGTTTCAGAATGAATTAATTGCACTCCACGCGATTAGCATTATTATACAATATTTCCATATTTTGCAATAATGTTCGTTTAATGTATACGCTAATGTAAATATAATACCTATATTAATATTATATATTGGAGCAATATATATTGCACCAATAATATTCATTGTGTAGCAGCCGTTTTATTGCACCATTATTGAAAACTTTAAACACATAGGGGGTATTTATACAATATCTTTATTTGTATAACCGAACATAAAAATTTAAAAATATTAAAAATAATATTCTACTTAAAAATTAAATAGATATAAAAACTAGTGTAATATTTTTATAATTTTGAAAAAATATTACAAATAAAATTCATAAATTCATCAAACGAATGGCAATTGAAGGTAAATGGTAAACGAGTGATGATTGATAAACTCTTTTGGAAAAATTACGTTAAATTTTCAAATATATATGAACTCCGAATAATGGTGGCGTCGATAGTATGTAGGGTGCATACGATGGGAGATAAAAGTGGAGCGAATTTAGATGGCCACCGCGCAATCTGAGAACCGCATCACGCGAGTTATTACGATACTAATCAGTCGGGGAATGATTGGCCGCGATGTAAATGCGCGTCCCGCGAGGATGCCGGTTTATCTCGCTGGCCGCGAGAGAAGGTTTGCGGGGAGGGCGAAAGTTGGGGATGGAACTGGATCCAAGCTGCCTGTCGCGGCCAAGCCGCCACGATGAACCTAATCAAAACAGTCGCGAATAACTCGAATAAAGCGGGACGCAACTTCCACGCCTGGTAATACCGCGCTCTAAAACATACGCGAGATACGAGTGTGTATCCGGCCGGGTGATGAAGAGCGGTACGGAGAATATACAGAGAAAGAGAGGGAAGAGAGGGTAGGAAACCGACTGGGGAAAGCCGCGAGGAGTGATAGGTGGCGGAGGGTAAGGGAGAGGACCTCGACCGCCTGAGGGAGAGGAATACTGAACAGTACGTGCAACGCGAAACGAGCGGATTCAGTGCGCTGGGCGGGCGCGATGGGTGGCGGTGGTAGTGATATACTTTGGTCGGACATGCAATTAGTAGTGCTAGCGTGACTATGGCCGAGCAACCACCGGGTATAGTCAGCCGCGGTGGAACGGAGGTGCCGGCGCGGTGGAGAAACAGCGAGTACAGGGAGGACGCGCAGGGGGTCCGACCGCGGCGCGGGAGACTCGACTCGACTCAACTCGACTCGCACCGACCGCGATATTCTCTCGACCTCGTTCGCCGTTCGCGTCGTGTCTGCTGCGTGAAAGGGGGTCGGTCCGGTCGGTCCGGTCGGTCGACCAGAGGGGGCAGAGGAATAGAGATTTCTTCGTATCGTTCGATGCTTCACCGCGAGCGTGATCTTCGAGCGTAGTTTTCCAGATGGTCGGTACTTTAGAGCGCGGTTCTTTAGGACTTCTTTAGAAGTCTCGCTATCGCGAGATGTATTCATGAATGTTTTCTTCTTTTCTCTCTTTCTCTCTTTGCAGAAAATAGTACACGCGTGCCGTATTGATAACATTCTGTGTGCTCGGTTTCAACTTTTAAAATTTTCTAAAGGTTACGTGAGTCTGGTTGTGCCGGAGACTTCTATCAATTTCTCCAACAGATTTGGTGAAGTTAGATCTTGTAAGAATGGAGCGTCGATTTAAAGTTGTGAATTTTGGGGATACGGGATTGTTATAAATCTGGAAATTAGGGAAATATTAGGGAAATTGAAAACAACCATGGAAATGAGGGAAAAGTTGGAATTTTGCAAAATATCCTGGAAAATTAAATTTGTTGGCTTTAAAAAAGTTTATGTACACATCACACCTACATAGTTTTGAAATACTATCAACTTAATAATTAAATGTAACTTAATAATTAAATGCAACAGTAATTTATATTGCTATGTTAAATGGCTCTTTCAACAAAATATTTGATGGTTTCCAAATCAGGATGAAAATACAAAAAATTTTTAAATATTATTGAAACATCAGAAAAAAATCATGAAATTTTATCTGGAAATCAGGGAAAAGTTATGTAATTTTAGGATGAGGAATTTGTAGAAATCCTAGAATGCAAGAAGCGTGATTTTTAATGTTCTGAGAAAATATGATCACAAACACACACGCCACATTTGCCCCAAAATTCACACTTTAAATCAACGCTTCATTCTTATAAAATCCAACTTGGCCAAATCTGGGGGAAATGATAAAACGCCGTATCCCTAACACAACTTAACCCACGTGATCTTTGGAAAATTTTCGCAGACACACAGTGTAATGAGAGCACATTACCGCGGAGGCGATTATTAGAATGCGGTTCCAGTTTCTAGTTGGGATGCGCGGTGCAAAATACACGCGTGTCGGGTGATAATATATATAATGGGCGATACTAAAAGCGAATTGAAAATGTTACCGCGCCAGGAAATATCCCGGTGGAATAGCACCATCGGCGCTTTGGCACCATTTCGGCGCGGATGTTAATTGCGGCGCGAACCTTTTTTTTTCCCCGAAAAGCGGATGAGCAAAGGTCAACACTGATAATTCATGGCGTTCGACGATAAAAGCGGCACCGGCCGTCTAATAGTAGGCTGTTATAATTTATAATAGAATGGCCGTGGCGCTGCCCGGACGGCCAAACAAGCCGGGAAATATGGCATAGCCATTAAAGGCTAACGATTAATTAAGCAGGAAATAAATATTTGCCCAACGAATTACGGCGATATTAATCTCCGTTTTGTGCCATCGTGTCGCATCGCGTTACGCACTTCTCCGCCCCGTACTTTCGCGTGTTTGCGCGCCTGTTTCCCACGATTATACGGGCCACGAACTCTTCTCTCGCGGAGATCAAGATTCATCCCGCAGCGAGACAGTTCGTTCACGTGATACGACCGCAAGACATGTTGCTAATTAAGAAAATGCTTTTATTTCGAAACTCGTACATCTCGTGATTATTTTATGAGGTAATTTGGAGACATTTTATTAGTCAGTCATAATTAACAGTTATCAAATTGGAAGAGCTTTCAGTAATTATACGTCACGAATAATACATGGAAAGAACGATTTTGCTACTTAAATTTTAAAATTTAAGTAGACAGATCTGAAATTCATTTTGTTAGACTATCAAAATAATTATGTAGAAAATTCAAATATGATAAACAATGCTGTAAAAAGTTTTGATATTCGAGCAATTATACTTAGCTTCATTGTCTTACATAATTATTTTAATAAATAGACTTTACTTTTAGATCTGTATCTATTTATATTTTTAGCGAAACCGTTCTTTTCATGAATATATGTATACAATAATAATAATAATAACAATAACAACAACAATAATAATAATAATAATAATATGATTATATGGAGATGTTCGTAGATAACTTTGCAGAACTAAATTTTGTATCTTGTTTTCCAATTCTATTTTTACTGAAAATTTTGTACTGTGGTTGGTTATATTAATATTTATCTATGGAATTGTAATCTATTATTTCTAAAATTAATATTGAATATTAAATATTATTTAGCGCACCCCTAATCTTTATTTTAGTCGTTGAAAATCGATGTCCGGTCATCTTCATATTATTTGTTTATTCTATATTAATATCGTTTTTAATTTAAGGTCTTGAACATTAAGAAATTGGACATATATATATCCGGATACAATTTTCATCAACATGAATAGTATTTACACGCATAATATAGGATAAGATATTGAGAGGAGCGTTAGATGTCTAAATAGAAAGCCCGCATCCGTTTCCACTGTAATTCTCCCAGTTGGATAGTAAAGGGTTAACTCTCTACTACTAGGTAGGTCCAGTTGGGTTAGCCACAGGCGTTCAGGCGTTCTTTGCCTCCATTAAATTAACCCTTTACGCTAGCAAGTCTAACTTGTCTGCCCACGGGCGTTCAAACGTCGTATGTATACCGTCGTTCTGATTGTCTGTTTTGACGTTTAGCCTCGCTAATGAATACTTTTAATTGTACTTTCATCTGTATTACAAAATTTTTCTTCTCATTGCTTTTTATTATCGTCTAACTTTTTTTTATCTAGTTCTTATATTTGAAAGTGTCGCGATTGAACATGTATTATGGAATTATTCAGAATGGATTCATATCGAAATTATTCAATTACTCCCTAGACTTCTATTACGTTTTGGGAATACGGAATAATCCCGATCGGATTTCATTCCGAATAATTCCATAATATGTGCCTTAGTTTTTACTCTTGCATTATTTTTTAATTTTGCCAATATGCATCTATAATTCAGGATCTTCAATATTAAGAAATTAGATATGTATCTATAATTCCTTTAACATGGAAGGTATTTAAGCGCATATAGCATAGGATAAAATATCGATAATCTTTTTTAGAACATGTGATATATGATTTTTAAGATAACTTGGAAAATGTATAGGAAAATGTGACACGAGGTAAAATATGATGGATCGTACTTTTAGATATTAGCGTTAATTATCTATCGCGAAATAAGAAACAAGAAAGTTAGTATCACGCAATCGTAAATGTCCGTCGGAAACGCAAACATGTGGCAATTTGCGCCTCGGTGTTTGCGCGCGCGCGAGCGCGTCGCACGATTAATCTTCATGATTTTAATTAAAGTTCGCGGGCTGGTGAAGAATTTCGCAAATTGAAAAACGCGTCTAAAATTTGAAGGAAACGGTTACGCGAACGCTTTCGCGCAGACGATCGTTTGTCTTGCGTGTTTTTGCCGGTACAATGCCATCGTGTCTATCACGCGAAATCCGCGGCTGCTTGCGGCGTAACCGCAGTTACACAGCGCGCAAAATTCTATCCCGGTCCGCAAGAGAGAAGGACAGAAACCTGCGGAAGATGCCAGACATAGAAGACGTCTGGCAGAGAGATGCGAGTCACTCCATCATAATTAGTCTCCCCAAAGGATTGTACCAAGCGCTACCTCGAATTCAAAGTAATGCGATCGGTGATTAATACGTTGCGTATAATTAATTCTGTCTACCATTAGGCGAGCTGATGTGCGGATTTGTCCAAACTGCGCCATCCGCGAACTTACGCGACAAAGTAAACGACGAATGAAACGGGACGTGGTTTATCAACGACCATTAAACGACCATTACTTATTTATTATTCTCGAGCGAACTAACTTTTAATCGACATTTCGATTAATTGTCCTGAAACTGAAACATTCTTCTCGAAATAGCGTGTGAGAAATTAATGTGCTCGACATCAGGTATATTTGTAGATACACCCTTATTAACTGTAGTCAAAAGTAAAAATATTTTTCTTTTTTCTGCACTTTAGAGAGTCGTGCTAGTTTTGCGAAGTTAGCATGTTTTCAGTTTTTAGTATAAAAAGTGTGGAATTTTTTTTTATTTGGGGGGACTGTAGAACTAAGAAAAGTGCTACTGGGACTGTTTTTTTTTTTTTTTTTTATTAAGAGAATGGCGTGCTACCTTCACAATCTAATTTTATGTGGATCTGTAAAGTTAACACGACATTCTATTAATGTAAGAAAAATAATAACAGTTCCAGTTATAGAATAACTAATTATGTAACTGTCAGTAATGCATGCGTGCAATTCTGAACAGCCAGGAAACAATTTGAAGAAATCATCGATACAATGGTGCACTGTTCGGATAATTAGATTCGTGACAGTAAGTCTTTATCGAATGGTTAGGTTTATCTTGAATAACGATCGACATTCAAGTTGAATACGTTTAACTGGTTTCCATCATTTAAATGTAACTAATGACACCGCTTTCGGAGGAACATCGCGCAATAATGGCTCCGGTGAAACGTGCGAAGGAAGCACATAATGACGAGATGAGGAGTGCTGGACGTAACGAGGAGGGCTATTAACAAAAGCCGATTCACGCTCGGAATAGATTTATATATGAAGTACATCTAGTATCTAGTCGGTACATGGTCATTTACATTGACCTTTCTCTTCACCTGATACTTACACGCGATTCCTTTTTGTATTATTCGTACATTAAGGCAAACAATTTACTGCGAAGTAGTTTACGAGTCGTTATCGAGTCGTATCGTTATTGAATTTCACGATGAAAGCGGCCGGCGAGTTATTTAACTAAAATCGAATCAACGACCGCGTCTTTGACGAAAAAGAGTACGGGCCATGAAGAATTCCACGACCCGAGTACTTGCGCACCGAGCTTCTTTTCGTCCGTAAAATTTGCATTAAACTACGGCGGTGAGTCAGCGCGCGCGGCCTTAATTGCTTACTTTGGAGTGGATCGTTACTTGTAGTTGGCTGTTTTGCGTCAGCCGACTTGCGTCGCCAAATGATATGGCCGGTACATAATCCCAAGTGGATCCGGCAAATAGTTAGAGCGATTCGCGATGCTGAGAGGGTAGGGAGAGATGTGGGATGGCGGTAATCCTGAAGTTCGTGAATTTTCTGAACGCGCATCTCTTGCGCGTTTCACGAAGTTATTAGCCGTTCGATGTTTGTTTCACCAAGTTCGTCATCGTTTCTGTAGAGTTACGCGTTACGGCCGCTTGTGAACGGCGAGTTAACAAGCAATCCCGAACTTCCAATAACATCTCGAACGGGTTTCTCGTTCGAAAATTTTGACGATAAAGTTAATTACGATGTAAACGTGATTCTGACCGATCTTCAATATTCGCGGTTGCTACTACGTATCACTTTAAGCTTTACGATTGTTGCGATCACACGGAGAGAACGGTTGAAATATCTCTAAAAATGTAGATCTGAAAATACAGATCTGAAAATAATGTCGGTTAGATTATTAAAATAATGTAAAATAAAATTGCGTAGGACGCTCAAGTTGTTAAAATGTTGAAATTCTTTTTAAAATATTGACAACACTTAGACGCTCTACATAATAATTTTGATGATTGAATTAAATTATTTTTAAATCTGTATATCTCTATTTAAATTTTTAGATACTCCAACAAAACTGTTTGTTTTTTCTGTGCAGAAACGAGCGTTGCGCGATTATTATCTTACAGGATTAAGGTGACATCTTGTATCTCGAAACACGTGAAACACTTTAATTGCAGTAAATTGCTAGGAATAATTGTGATTATACTAAAATCCAACAGATGGCAATTCATGGAACAATTGGAAGTCGACATTTTGTTAAGAGTTCAACTTTAATCACTATGAAAATTTATTATTGACGTTGTGTCGCGACCTTTTCTACTATTGGCTTAATTAGGAATTTTGCCGTGCAGCAATTGCATCTTCAGAAATTCAGCTGCATCTCAATTTGGCGGCATACAATTAGCGAATGTACTTGGTTGAGCAGCTTCGCGCCCTCACGTTTCTGAAATGTATTAACCGCTCGCGTCATTTAAGCCAGACTGTTGCGCGAAGTTTCGATCGAACTTTTTTTTAACAGCTCGAGTAACAATGACCTCGTTCGAAATTTTGTGCGATTAATATCTAACAGAAATTTGAGCGAATTGTGTAGCTCAACGTCGTTATCTTAGAATCTCTATGACGATAACGCGAACTATTACCGGAGGGTACTGAAGGGGAAGGTATTATTTTAATCCTCCGTGCGTCTAATTACTTCGGTAGATCCCTCGATCGCGCAGGCCAAAAACGATTTTGCCGCACACCTGGAAACCCATCGCGGCTCCGCGAGCCAAATGGCTGTGCGACAACGCGCTGTAATAAGTAATAGTACGCCCTTACTTCCGTCCTCATTGCCTCAATTACAACTTGGTTGCGGTACAATTGCGTCTTTAAGAGACGCCTCACAGTCGGATCAATGCCGTCTCGGAAGGATAGGCGTAGATTCGGTATTACCGCAGCAGGTGTGAGTGTAGGGATCGGCGAGAGTGAATCCGACGAGTTAAAGCGACGGAGTAATCCCCGCGAGTAATCCAACGAGGTTGCGAAACGTGTAAAATGCACGTACACCCATCCGCATCGTACATATACGTACAGAGAACGAGAGAAATGCGTCGAGCGAGCTATATCCATCGTCGTTTACCGCTGGGAGACTTTTCAAAAAGCGGTGCACGAGCGAGCCCCGTCATCGTGACGATGCAAGCTGTAAAGTGTGCGGCTCGTTACTTTTGTACGGCGAATAACCAAGGAGAAAATGAAGAACGAGCGGACCTGGTAGCGGGGGAAAGGATAGGTGTCACGACGCGACGCACTTTTTAAATACATTGCAGCAATGTTGCAATCTCGCAAATTGCAATGTAATATTGTCGAGACATTGTAGGAATTTATAACACGCGATTATTGTAACATTTTATAAGAAATTTTTTTAATTAATTGAAAGACCGATTATATGAGAACTGTACTATACTATTTTTTTGTAATGTCTCCAGAATGTCGCTGTATCATTTCTTATAAAATATTACAGCAATATTTTAGAGACATTACAAAAAATAGTATAGTGTAGCTTTTATCGTTGTTTATTAATTAATTCAAAAAAATTTCTTATATACATGTGTTTATATATTTGCACGCAACATATATAAATAAAAAAGTTCCTGTTTACCCTTTGTACACCTTAATACAATTCTCTTTCGCGACGGTTTATTCAGCAGCTACACTTGTCCTCTAGATTATAATAGGTCTTGGTAAATTCCCCTGTTTTCCGACCCTATGGCCGGTAATCACATTACGGATTGCCAGTTACAGTTGCTGGTTGTCGGTTCTATTTTCACCAATCAGCTAACCTGCACTCGCTACATTATGATTGGGTAAAATAGAACCGACAACCTGTAGTGTGATTATGGCCTATTATTGGGTCACAGTACCACGCATATCAGTTTTAGCTTTAGAGCCTCTTCAAGGGCAGAAGCTCGCTTATGTTTTTGCATTTCATAGTGGTTGCATTCTTACTCTTTAGAATTTGTTAACACTCGAGCCACGCAAAAAAATATTTTGCTGCTTCAGCTAGAATTATAGCTGTTTTTTGTATCTGACAGAAAATTATCTTACGCATAGAATTTATAACACAAATCTAAATTCTATCTCTGTCTCACACGGAGAGAATTTTCTTTTAAAATTTACCCTGAAAATATGGTGATTGTGGTACAATACAATGTTTTAAAGATTTTTACTATGCACTTCAGTAAAATTGATCAAACTTATTTTATACTTTATTGTAGTTTTATTAATGAATGAGAGAGATTTATATTAAAATTCTTCGAAATATATACAATGTTGTCCCACGGCTGTCATATTTTCAGGGTAAACTCTAAGAAAAAATTCTCCGTGTATGATTAGATGCAATACATATCCAATATAGCAGTACTTGCTAGAAATTTATCTATTTTAGTTATTTTTTTGTATTTGGATCATTTTCGTTATAACTGCAAGATCACTTTTTTTAGTGAGGGAATCTACAGTTTAACGCCGAATCCGAATGGCGAACGCGAAAAATTTCGTATGCGGAGCGCAGATGGGGTGGGATTGAACTTGTATCTACAGATCGCGAGTCAATCCGAGGGGGTAACCACTTAATGTAATCGTGGGACAGAAATCCTCGAAATCATTATAAAATTCATATTAAATTTCTATGTATAATCCGATAATTACATATGCAACTACGAGAAATCACACTCACACATTGTATAATATTAAAATTAACTAAATAAAATCGTATATTTTTCCAAATTACTTTGTGTATAGTAAACAAAATTATTTGTAATCAGATGAAATCATATGAAATCATGTAATCTGCGGAACAATATTTCAGCTAGTGGTTACTCCCTCGAGTCAATTGCACTGAGCGGCGAGCCACTCGGTGTCCCAAGACTAATAAATATTTTCCATTTTATGACACAAGTCGTTCTATTTTTATTACTTACTAAATATAAAGACAGATGGAATGATGTTTGATTTGTCTTACTAAATGAAAGACACCCAATTTTGAGTCCATTCGTCTTCGCTTCGACATCTTGTAGAATAATTTCGGCATTGTCGTTGGTACACGGCACGCTTGGACGATACATCTGAGTTACATTGGTAATAATCTATATTGGCGGCAAGCAAATTCTATTACAGGAGTGACAGTTCTTCTGGGTAATTTTAAATCGTAATTCACCGGTAATCGACTGATAGGAAAAAGAGACAATCTGTCTATAATTGCAAAATGAAAAACAAAAACCGAAGAAATTAGGTTAATATCCCTGAATGTGAGGCAAACCGACCGTTTTATTTCGCGAGTAAAATATGAAAATAAATAGCTTGTATATATTTGCGTGTATAATATTTTCTTCTTTTAACTCTCATGTTACGAGAGCCATGTTATTTGTTGTTTTTGCTGGAAAATATTGAATCAGTAAACATTAAATAATATTTTTTACAAAATGGAAAAATTGAACGAGACAAAAAGGGAGAGCGCGTGTGGGTATGGTATTTCGAAACAGAAAGGTCTCTCTCCGGCGCAATCTAAACGGCATATATCGCGTATAATACCATTTCAAAATAAACCGTCAACGAAAAGATAACTACTGAATCTAGAAATGAGAGCGAGAGGAAGAGAGGGAGGAAACAGACGAGGGGGGAGAAGAAGGAGAGAGACAGAAATGCCGAGCATTAATCCGGAGCATAATTAAATGTGACATAAACCCGAAATGAAAAATTCACTATTGGCGTTCTATTTTTAATGTTCCTCGCTGACGTTTATTTTCGCCGTGTGTTTATGCCCACTGCTTTCCCGGGTTAGTTTCGAAACGCGAAATGGTTACCTTTCATTTTCATTCCTCTCTCATTGGCGACGGAAAACACTAATTGAGTTCACATACAATTCAACTCTTATAAGTGGATGTGTAAAATGTTATGCACGTGTGACACTTATAATTTTAGTAATGTGATGAAAAACCGTATAATTTTCAATTCCTTCTTTATGTCGAAAATATTTCTTAGAAACTCAACAATCACTAGAAATTGTTCCATAATCTCGACCATTATGCAATTTTCGAAATTGAGTCAGATACATGAAAACCTACATAGGAAAAAAAGGAGCGGTGGTGAAATAGAAACAAAGCAGTTTTTTGTACAGCAGTTTTTTTCGGTTAGTTTCTCCCAGTTGGTTTTCAACGAAGAATTGTCATTTTTTTCGAACGAAAATGGTACTGACTGCGGAGTACATATCCCGATCATAGTACAGCTTTTGTTCGAGAAATGGTAGTTTTTCAATAGCGTTATACAGATTCGGAGTGAGAGTGTTATTCAAAACTGTTTGGAGTTAAAAAGTACCTTTGGGTTTGAAATTGAACGAATTTTATTGTACTAAAATTGGGCAACTTATTAATATTATATATTATTAAATTACTTTCAGTAATGTATACTTAATAATGTATTTCTTAATTATTTATGTAATCGATAAGATGTAGAAATCATTTATGAGTAATATTAATGAAATATGTAAGTACATTATATATAAAAAAATTTATAAAGAATTTAAATACTGAAATTACTCTTTTTATGTCAAATATTTTCAAGCACTGAAATAATACGCCACAAATTTTCAGATTCGCCCATTCTTAATTAAATTGTTAGAAGTTCTACTTGAGAACTAAGAGCGTGTTTTCGAGCAGTACGTAATATCGTACGTAATACCGTATGTTCTCAAATGGTAAACATTTGTATTTGTAATTAAAACAATAAATCTTTGAGCATAAAGCCATAAAATGTCCGACGCTTTTAATTGCGACGGACGGTGTCGAGGTTTTGTCGACTCGCATGTGTTTTTATGTTACCTCCGCTTGCAATAACGAGCTGTTATGATGTTAGGGAACCTTAAGATTCTACGGTATAACAGATTGGGTGCATTATTCATTCTCTCATAATAACAGGCCGGGTATTCTGAATACATTAACGCGGAAATTATCAGGTATTCACGCGCGCGTACGAGAGAAAACAGAGAGAAGAAAGAAAGATGGGAAACGATTTGGTATAAAGTGTAAAATATACTGTAAATTATTATAACATTGTATGAATTATTACATTAATGCCGTCGTACGGTAAAACTAGGATGCACAGCATTGGCGGATACAGAAATTTGTCAAAAGGGAGATTTGCTGCAAGAGAAATTTTTTTGTAAAGTCAAATATGAAAAGGTAGATTATTAAATTATTATTTAAATTATTACATTGAAAAAGTATTTTTTAAATGTATAATTCATAAAACGTTTTATTTAAAATTATAATATTAATATTAAAAAAGAATAATATAATAGAATTTATATTTTTTTATATCTAGAAATTGCTTGAGTTAAAAAAAATTTTTGGAATATTAAAATTGTGATTAAGCACTTCAGAAATATATAACATTGTGTTATAAATATTTTTAAAAAAGGAAACTTCAAGGGAGGGGGTGGCATGATTCCTACAGCCCTTTTCTTGGATCCGCCAGTGATGCATAGTTTCATAAAAATAACTGAATCGAAAACGACAATATCACTGTATCCTCGGTATTGCCGAGAGAACAGCGATGAAAGGTACGATCGGTAATTAACCCCGTTAATAGGTCGAGCGCGTACGGAGGGTGGTTCTTTACGTATTTCTTATCTGCACCGCACGCGTACACCGATGTACAGTGCTTTGCGCCCTGGAATTGTTCGCGCCAACTGTGCGGTGAACGACTATTACAGCCCCGTAGCCTCGTTAGGTGGGACTGTTTTTACTGACCGCGTCAATAATTGCAACTCAGTGTAAGCCGTGTGGTATAAGCGGGACCGTAAATATGCCGCGACGTCGGGTCGGCCGGGACCAACCTCGGTACTAAAACGCGAGGAATGCTCGCCGGGCGATACCGCGAAACGTTAACGGTCTATTCGATCGTGATACTCATATTTCGACGTGAATGATACTTTTTAATGAAACGAATTATTCCTCGGATGTCTAGGTTTTAGTAGGACGATAAACGTTGACGTTATTATGACTTAGTAATAAACGGTGTCATCAAAAGATCAGTTGAACGTTCACGGAAAGGACAGTTTTGCTAAAGTATCTAAAAATTTATCTATATATACTTGATCTGAAAATAATTATAATTTTGTTGGATCATCAAAATAATTATGTAAGCGCTCAAATTGATTGTTAGAATATTAACATTTTTGCAACATTGCTTGGGTTTCCTACATAATTATTTTGATGGTCCAACAAAATTATTTTTTGATCTGTATCTATTTAAATTTTTAGATACTTGAGCAACATTGTTCTTTCCGCGCAGCGATTACTATTGTCTCCCGCGAAAAAGAAAAAAATTGCGAAAACGCACTTTTTCATCAGGATGTATTTATCATTTCGGTTATCTTTGTGATTCTGCGATATTACGCGCCGCTGCTCATCTCGGCGTCACCCAACAACACGGCGATAATGTATAAGTGATATATTCCCAGTATTATTACATAATTATACGGTAATTAATTCGTGGGATATAATTACGATCGCGCAAATAACACAAGCGCATATTAATTGATCAAAACGCCCGTCGCTTCCGCGTTCGTTGAAATTTCATTCGTGATAAACGGAGAAGAATCGTCGCGACGCTACGCGTCGTTCCCCTCTCTCCCAATTTTTTCCCCCGTTGTATACAGCGATATTGCTGCTCGTTACGCGACGTTTACAGTAAGATGGAAACTTTTTTTTTCTTTTCGAGGCCGGCGGGGGTTCATTCTTGAAACCCGAGTTTGCCGTATAATTTTATCGTTGTCGTTTTGCGCCATCACTTCGCGTCCGCGCGTTAAAAAATCCTTGCGGCATAGCCGGCCGTAATGGCGGTTATTAAGAATAATGACTGTCGAGGGCGGAAGAGTAGAGACTGCCACGTAGATACATATTCATGAGAGTAAGTGAATCGCCCAATATCTTACGGTAGTCTCCAGCTACCGCCCCCGAAAGCGGATACAAATGCCGTTTCGATAATCGACCAACCGCGCCGCTAACTATGTACGCCTTAATCATTACGTCCCACCCCCTTCACCCCCTCGCAGTAAACCTACGTTGTAATTTATGTCTTCTGGATGCGTAAAGCGGGATGCCTCATAGCAATTTAGAGACATCGGCGTTCGCGACGTGCGACGAAGAATCTGCTTCGAAATTCTTAAACGCATTTTTCTTCTCTAAATTCCTGGAGCGTTTATTGCGATTTTAATATCTCCATAAATCAAGTCTTTATTACTTTACAACCTGTCCCTCTCCCCCACCCCCTCGCCCTCCCAGTGAATAAATATGGCGCCGCTTTTTGATGGTTATTATATATTTTCACTGAGAGAAAGGATTTTGTTAATTTAGCATGCCACCAGTACCTTTAACTGGTGATCGGTAAATATGCGACAACAAATTTTGTTGTTGTGATTGCTGCTAGTCTGCTATATCAATCAATTATTAGTAACAGAAGCAAACTATATAGAATCTAACCTATTTTTTTGGATAGACTTTAGGCTCGCTTCCATAGAATTCGTAGATAATCGTGGAGTCTTAAGTCGTAGGAAACCGACCAAGTACAGTTAAATATAGGGAGAATACTTGACTAGAATTGGTCAATTTCTTACGATTTGAGACCCTGCAACCGTCTACGACTTTTATTCGTATACATAGCCTCTTATTTGCTAACGATACTATTGATTATTTGTTATATTGATGAATTAATTTGCAATCGTAACAAATCGATCGTTTTTTAAACAAATATCACATTTGCTTTCCCTTGATTTGTTCCTATAACAAAATCATTTCTCTCAGTGTTGGTGTGATTAAATAAAAATAACAGCCATATATTACGATATTATTTATTAAAGTTTAATCAAGCTCTATTTAGAATTTTAATATTTAATCACGCGATATATTTTGTTATTTGTAACGCTTGAACTTTTTTATCAAAATATTATTGGCGTTTTAATATTATTGGCATTTTTAGCGAAATAATAAGTTTTTTGAGCCTCATTATCTGATAGATTATATACAATTAACGTAGTATTTATGCGAATATTTTGTCACGTTTTATCCCTGTCACATCGGCTTATCCCCTTAAAATATCAATTTATATCTGAACAAATCTGGGATAAACGACACAAGTTTTTAACAACCTTATTAATCACTAATTAATCACTCGGATGAAATGCGAGTTGAGTGTAGAATATTAATTATATTAATTTGTGAAACTGATTTGTGTGTATTATTAAACACTCCGGAATAAGATACTGATATGTTTTGTCATATCACGGTATTTGATGATTGAAACGTATTTTACATGATGATGTATGATCGTTTACCGCGCGGCAAACAAACATTATTATTAAGCTCATAGAATAGCACGACGTAAAACTGGAATATTGATCTTCATTAAATCACCTCTTACCCCAACAATTACGTATTGCCAGAGCAATATGTTTAATTATGTATGCGAGCAAATGGAAAGTCGTGAGCAAATTCACACGGTTAAAGCTGAAAATACAACAATCGAAATACTTCCAGTTTCACGCGCGATTTAACAGGATCTTTAATTTGCCGTTGTCTCTGTGATACTCTTTCCAAGTACATCAATTGCACCGCTATCGAAACTAAATCTACTGTTGCGCATCGCATCTTCTCGTCGAACCTCCATACTTATTTCCGGAAATCGTATTACGTGTCCGGTTTCCCGAACCGCATCGTTCCTGAAGGAACAACGAATGGGAGCAATGTCGCGGAATGATAATGAATTCTTAGAAGGCGCGGTATGAAAGAGTGCGTGTCGTTGCGAATGCAAACAAATCGCGACGCAAACGCCATAGATACGCTCCAGAAGATGCGCGCGCGCGCGCGCAGGGGAGGAAATCGTGCGCTTCCTTCCACTCGATTAACTTTCCCAATGATCGTGATTGGATCTACCGCCAAGTCGGAAGGAATCAATTACCCCTGCGGATTCCCGATCCCACCTCTCCCCCTTATCCGAGTGGGACTCAACGAAGACGAATCGAGAGGTATCCCGAGCGTGCAAGTTGAAGAGAACGGGGGCTCTCTTTTTAATCGAGGGAGACCCACGGAGTAATTTTAATGTATTATTCAAGAAAGAAAAGGGTAACAATCGCGCCGTCCCGTTTTTCTCGAAGCGTTTCCCCGGCGCTCGATTCTTCAATATCCGTATAAGTTACGATATGAGTTTTCCGCCGTGACATGGAACATAAACGTACGATATGGATCTCGATGCGGATATCTTCGCGGGAGGTTCCCCAACATTTCTTCACGAAGTTTCGTGACAGACATTTTATGCGGAATGGGACATACAGTAACTTCCCTGCGTACGCGGGAAACTTCATGATCCGCAAGTTCCACAACTGACATATATCCAGCATCGCGGCAAACCGCGAAGTTCGAGCAAATGTTTGTACGTTTCTCGCGGAATTTCGCGAAACGGACTGGCTTATTATTATTCAAAAACGGTATAACTTTGCAGCCGAGCGATCTCTCCTTCGTTCATATAGTTCCGCAGTGGTGCGGCGTGCAGGCGCGCGATTCACCAGGGAATCGGCCTAGTGGAGTGGACGATTAAGATCTCGAGGAGCTCGTAAACCGGCGCAGGTTTATTGTTTTCACAACCCTCTTTCTGAGAGCGCCTCTCTCCCTTTCTTTCTTCCCACCCTCTCTCTCTCTCTCTCTCTTCTACTGCCGCTTTTTCATGTCGCGGGATTTACGCGTCTGCCTTTTATTTATTCACGCTTTAATTACCACCCTGGTCTTCATCCTTGGGCGGAAAGAAAGGTATAGGGGGAGAGGTACAGGGGCGGGAGAGTCTGGGCACCGCGTATTAAACGAGAAACTTCGGGGGGATGGCGTTGAGATTAATGGGGCCTGGTTAACGTCGCGTTGCTGTACGCCAGGTGAGAAATTTGCGTTATTCGTATATGACTGGGGAAAAATGAGGGGGGAGGAGTAGGCTGGAGTAGTTTTATTTCAATGTTCCACGGAGACCGAGATACGAACCACGGTTACGTTTGTTAGTTACCCAGAGGGAAAGGGAGTTAACGCGGAACATTAACAACGTAAAGAACATTTACCGGAGACGATGATTAATGCCCCTGAAAAAAAGAGAGTTTGAAGTAAACGCGACGGCGAACATTAACACGTTATTCGGTTCGTTCTTTTTCTTCTTTGCTGATTTTTTTTTTCTTTAAAGCGACATTATTGTTACACGTATTCCCTTTTATAATAAAACTTTTATGGTGAAATATTTGACGCAGTTTCCATTCCGCTTTACTGGCACGGTGTTCCCGTCTCCGTAAGTTTGCTTTGAGAAATTCGAGCCGCCTTACTCGAAAATTTTATTGTTCGACGAGATTGCTCGTCCGCTAGCTCGTAATTTCGGGGGGATTTCTCGCGCCTGTCTCAATAAATCTCGCGATTCGTTCTCCTTCGTTCTTATGCCGCCTTCCGGGCAATTCGTTTGAATCCTGAAAACTCTCTCCCATCGGATATTCGGCGGAACGTCTTAATATCGCTAATGAACCTTCGTGGGTTCTCGCAAAAAAAAAAGATATCACTAAATGCTCTTTTAGCGTTTGTTCTAAATACGAATTGCTTCGTAAAAGTTTTATCGTTTGAAAATTCACCTTCCGTAAGAGCACCGCCCAAAGAGATTCTAATTTTCATTATAAATGCTACTTTAATTTTCTGGACGACTTTTTTACTCAGTTCACGAGCTTTCTCGATACTTGGAAACTATACAAATTGGAGTAACTTAAAAGTAAAAGTTTAATGTCAATTTTATTATTGTTCGAAATAAGTGAGAGCGAGATTGCGAAATTTGCAGCAAAGATGAATTCGTAAGAACTCGCGAAATTATCGTGTATGAAAATGTAATTATTGTGGCTACGCCAACTGGATTTCGCAGACTTTATAGATATGTAAAGTATCGACGGTGTTTCAGTGGTATTATCGGGTTGTTACAAAACTGGAAATCTAGAAAATAAAAAAAGTCGGGGAATTTTGTAAAATTTTTTTAGAAAATTAAAAGTTTTGACTTTAAAGAAATTAATCTGGATACATCACTTACGCAGTTTTCGAATACTACCAACTTAACATTTAAATGAAAGTAATGTCAACAACGTTAATAGTAAGTTACATTACTGTGTTAAATTCTTGCTTTCTCAACAAAGTACTGGTTTCCAAATCAGGACAAAGCTACAAAAAATTAAAAAATGTTGTTAAAAGCAGCCAGAAAAATCATGAAATTTTTTTCTAGAAATCAGGGAAAAGTTAAAAGAATTTTAGGATGAGAACAATTTTGTTTCAGGAGTATTATACAGAATGATCATTGTCGAATGCCTTCTTAAAGATTTTTGGGACTAGGTTCGCTCGGTCCGCTTCGTGAGATTCGTGACGAAGCAAGCAATGTGGCACGATACGATCGGGGCTAAGGGATGGTGGCCAGAGGGAGCAAGGGGCGACCGGCATTCATCTGGGCAGATAACATCGCTTGTTAAACCCACCCTTGCCTCCGGTGTAGCTAGCACGCTTACCTGGAGGGACGCCATTGCTTCCAACATCGTACTGACACGAGATAGCAACCCTAGTCACTAGTTCATCCACCCCCTCGCACCTTCCCTCACCACCTGCGTTCACCACCATCTCGACCAGCCACACTACCATCACCACCACGAAACACTACCGGTATCACCGGATCGTCGTTACCGTCATCATCACGACCACTACCAACATCGGCCGCTATCACGGATTCACCAATCGAGCAAGCTGCTACTAGATAACGCGGTTTACTGTCGCGTCTCAATTTCGACAGCGAGTCTTCCATTATGCCACAGAGACGTGCGTACGTTGATTTTCGTGCGTGTCTACGCTGATTATTGTCGATATCGTGACATGACTACGAAATCTGATTAAGTCTGGCCCGCGGCTTTGTTCCAGAAATTCAAGTTTCTGCGAACTGTATTTACACGCTAATGTCTTACGAGGAGGAACTGGAATCGAATGTCTTCTTGCGATAGGATCGTTCCGAGAATGTTGTGGTAAAAGTTATATTATTCGAAGGTATGATATACGATATTGAGGGGAGGGAGGGGGCAACATTGTTACACGGTACACTCTTGTTGGTGCACTTGAAGATAACCGCGGCTTGAAAATTTATCGTGAAAATTTACGCGCGCGTAACCTCGCGAGAGTTAACCCCCTAAAGGTGTCTCATCGGCGGTGCAAAGTGAGTACGACAAAAATAAAGGAGGTAATAATAATAAATCATCTTTATTATGGCTGTATAATGGATGTAAAAAGGATGCTCGCAGTAATGGCTCGTAGGAAAAAGGCATAAGCCAGAGAGCTCTAGTCTCGTTCAACGTGGTTCCTAATTAATTATTGCCATAAATAGCTGAAGAAACACAATTAGCGAAGCCACTCGCGTAGGTGAGAAAAAATTTCATAAAGTGCCTTTTTGCAATAGAGCCCTACGAAAACTTCCGTTCCTTTGTGCTTACAGGTATTGTTACTCCGCCCTTGATCTTTTTTTTTCTACTTATATTACTTAGTTATTTAACAATTTGCCTCGTTATAACAAATATGATTACTAACGCAAGGGATCCTTTTGTTGGAAGACGATGGGGACAGGTGATTTCTCTTACAACATTGCAGAATTTATGTGTGCCTTCCAACAAGCGACACAATGCGACACAGTGATCATGTCATCTTTGTTTAACATTGGCAAACAACAAGGATGTAATGATCCATTGTGTCACACCGTGTCATTTGTGTCGCTTGTTTGGAAGGCACACTATGTATCTCTAAATTGTTGAAGAATAATTCCAACGATTTGCATGACATATATATATTTTCATGTGTCCTATAAATTTTATCTCGCAATGTCGAAGCCGATTTATATTCGCCGAAGAATCAACGAAGGATAATACCCTTTCCCGCCGACCGTCGTTTACGTTTGGCCGGCAAGAAACATACAAAACAAGAGTCAGCTAGCGGTAAGAAGGAGCGGTCAGAAATAGGTATCTATAGACGGGAAGAGGGACCACCCTCAGTTGCGTTCAAGGGTGCGAGCCACTGCGAGCGTCCCGGGAAACAATTGTCACGCCCTTAACGGCGCAGATTTGTCGAACGAAGACGACGGTCCGCCGACCCTTAACTTCAGATCGGAAAACGGTAGAACCCTTCGCATCCCGGAGGAGCTCGTGGATAAAATGTTGGCAAAATAAATAAAGCGTGACTGTATTCCGCCGTGCCAGGCCTTCGGGGATCTTCCTGAAAGGTCTCCATCCTCCTATACGGGAATCTGCACCTAAAGCGACGACGAAATTAAATGAGCGGCACAATTCGTAAAAGTGCTCGGTTGAAAGAACCTGCGCGGTAATCTGCTTTTCGAAGACTTTCGTTATAATAGCCGCGTCCTTTTATCGCGGTCGCGTCCATTTAACGACAGTGCCAGCTCGACTGTAAATTTGCTTTAAACTTTCGGCCATTTGCGGTACGTTTAAATAGTAATAGTTGTTTACTAAGATAATCCAAAATAATAACGTTAATAAATAATAACTATACAACAATATGAGGTAGAAGGAGAAGAGGACGATAAATACCAGCACGCAATAAAATAAATAATACTTGCGGTGATATAAATTCAGATTTACCGAGCGTGTATTACGAAAAAAGGGAAAACTAGAAAGAAGAAGAAGGGAATATTCAGGCAGTATTTGAAACTCTCTCATCGGCTTATATCGCTCGCGGCATTAATTGCGTCGGCGTCGATAGCGATTCGTCGACTTGAGCCTCGGCGGTATCCTCCGGAAGCATTCCACCGTAACTATCCGCATCCGAGGATACTGGAACCTGGCGCCTGGCCGGTAATTCCATCGCGCGAATCGGCGCGCGTCGATCGGCTGAATTCCACTTTTCGGAAAGTAGGACGGGATAACTGGCGCTGGTAGAATCGAGGAGAATCATTTCGACGTGGCGGAATCTCGCGGCGTGGGAGCATTAATGCGCGAACCGACGAGTTATCCCACATATTTACTCAAGCGGAATCGCGCGTTTCTTCCCTTTTTTTCTATTTATCTTCACCGGCGCTGCGAAATTGTAGCTTAATGCCGGCTCGTGTACGGCGAAGGCGCGACTACACGGATTGGAAGCTTCCTGTCTCCTCCTCCCTTTTCCTCTGGCGCGTTCCGCGGGACAGAAAAGAAAAAAAGGAAAGGAGAAAAAAAAAGCTAATGTGGGGGAGGGAATTACAAGAGGAAAGCGAGACGCGGTGCGGCGAGTCTCGCACATGTGTGGGGCTACGTGAAACCGGAAGCGGATACGGGCCGGGATGGACGCGGACGGACGAATGGGAGACGGTCACGGTGGGGTTAAAGCGGGAGGGAACGAGGAACGAGAGGAACGTGTGCAAGGGGGTGCGACGAGAGTTTGGACCACTGCGACGGAACCGCCGCGCATAAATCCTCTGCTTGACGAGCGCCGTTGTTTTTGCGATTTACGAAGCGCGACAATATTTGCACATTCGTTCTGCGCGATTGGTGTCACCGGTTGTCTCTTGCGCCACGACACGAAAAAAGAATAGGAGACCGGCGATAATTATTCGAGGAATCCAGACACTTTATGATGTATATCCTGAACGAAGAGGCAACACATTTCGTGATTCATAGTTGGAATTGGCGAACGCCCTGGTTTTGGTATATCTCTTATAAATTCGGTTAATGTTTGTTCCATACGAGTCACGAACAGAGGAGGACTTTATAATAGAATTTTTATACATCCCTTGCGAGATAATTAAAGTCCTAAATGGTTACTGTACTTCTTTCGAGATCACAAAATTGTCGTAGCAATATCCCGGTCCCTTCCATTGTAGAGACATCTTGTATGCCAAGTGTGAGAAAAGTAAGTCGCTTGTAACTGCTTTTATCGCTGGAAGTTAGTATAGCTCGAAAACGATATCGTTCCTTTCAGTTCCGTGCCGGGCCGTTTAATTAGTTCAATTATGACTAATAACCGCTCCGTTGGCAAGGCTGTGCCGTAGGTATATATGCACGTCCAATAAAACGTCAGCAGCCCATAAAATTGACTGGCGCGAGATTTTGTGTATTTTTCACCGTGCAGCACGTGCGGTTTTGCAGCTATAATCCGCGTTATCGTCAAAGTTTCATCGAACAACGAAAGCCCGTGATTGATAGCGAGTTGAAAGGATTAATAATACTTGTCGGGGAGAGAGAGAGAGAGAGAGAGAGAGAGAGATTTCAAGAGTAAAAGAGATCGACGCATACTCCGCAGCGTTGGGAGAATGCTTAAAATAATTAATCAATCTTTACCCTCGAATATTTAGAGAGTATCGTAAAAATGACTTAAAAATATCCTACTTTCTGCATTTATTTTACACATTTCTGTTTGACAATGTTATCTTCCTTGCTTGGCTGTGATCTCTTTTATTTACCTCTGTTCCGAATTAAATAGTTAATTTGGAGATAAAGTTTTATCGAGGGGTGTCATATCAGTGTAAAGCGAGTCAGAATAAACGCGAAGCGGAAATTCTGCCGGGCGTATCAAGATCGCCCGCAATTTCGCGTGGAATTGAACTGCGAAATCTCGATGTGAAGGACCACGTTGACCACCGCTGTCAGAAACCACGCGCGTTATTGCGAGCTTTCGTGGATTTTTTTTCCCCGCGCTCTAAAGAGAAATTTGCTGATCGCTAGGCTTTGGCTTATATGCGTCGGGGTAGATTAAAAAAAAAAAAATATGTTTTCCAGCCGACAAACGAGCCGACGAACGAGATTGCAATATCTCTCGCTGACGCGAGAGGCGATCGCGGGATCGCAAATACTAGCACGTCCCGATGTTATCATTATTATTATCAATTTAAACAGATCCCGGGATCAGTATCGGCATAATTACGCTCGGTAATGACTTGTAGGTTAATTGAGTATCGGCCAGATCGATTTTCGATAATCCGTCAAAGAGGGACGCCTCCCTCCCCTCACGGCTTGGCTCAATATCGTCGCCGGCGTGGCCACTCAAGAGAGCGCAATCAGTTTCTGTATTATCCCGCTTTATTCCGTAGCTTACGTTTGCATATATGCAGAATGTTTATTCGCGCACGTGCATAGAACGGCTATTCGTAAGCTGATGAACGTGATTGCACCAAGGCAGTGAATTAAGCTCCGCACGAGGCTTATTCGCCGAATGTTGTCGTTTGATGCAGATTATGGAGTATGATGCGTAATATTGCATTAGCTTTACGTTGGCTTGTCCGTTCTGTTTGTCGTTCTTTCGTCATCTGTGCGTCACAAGCCTATCGACATCTACCCAGGTTAAACGTCTTCCTACGCCACATTTGAACGGATTATTCTCGTGACGCGTAAGCCGCGGGAATAATCGCGTCCGACTTGAAAAGTACTATTCACAACATAATTTACGTACACGATACGTCTATCAACTTCGTTAATCTGCCATCGGTAATTGTAGCAGAGTTATAATTTTCGAAACACGCGAGCCCAACCGAGCGTTCAATGCGTTTAGACCTGTTACGTTACACACGCATGGAGACAGACGCCGGGATTGGGGAGCAATTTATTAATATCAATATTAAGTGAAAATCAACCGACGAGATTAATCACATATGAGTAAAAAATTGTCAAGATTCTTTGTGTCTACACTAACAAAAAATTAATACATATTTACAGAGATATTAATTTGTAATTGTAAGAATTTTCTATCAAGTATATTATTACTGATGATAGTCAAAAATAGTGACTGAAGCGTTTAATTTCATGGTTTAATGTAATTGAATAAATTAACTTTTGCACACACAAATACTTTCTGGCGTTGTGGCTGTATGCTCTGTTTTGGTTGTGTTTATAATTTCAAGCCACTTTTTTAGTTTTATTTTAGTTTTATTTTTAATACATATTTTTTGAATAGTACTAACAATAAGAAAATATTTACTTACGGTAAATAAATATTTAGTCAATGAGAAAAAATGATAGTTAAATTAATGGTTAATTTTTGTATCAAATAAATATATGTTTACATTTAGTAAATATTTACTTAAATCTGTTCAAACAAATCTTTCTTGAAATTTAGTATTTTTTTTAGTGTAATAATATTTCTGAATTTATACAATTCATACAATTTCCAGCAATTTTAAGTAAACTGTGCACTGATTAGGTATTTGTCGATCTGAGAACACTTTCAAACCGATCATATCATTAATATATCAGTTAATAATTATCGCGTTAATAATTTCGCATCGCAGAGCAATTCAAAGCTTTGCTCGATCCATTCAATATCTTGCGTACTGGAGAAGGACAAGATTGTCCTCGGACGAGGGTTTGCAGTTCATTTTACATTCCCCTGCTATCGAATTGCGATTTCGATTTGCTACGAATGTAATTCCAACATGAAAGACGTAATAACAGCACCCTCGGCACTTCTAACCCTCTTCACTCACTCTTGCGCGAATGGCTGTCCTTTCTCTCGGTATAATCCGTCGTGGGGGCTAATTGAAAAAAAGATGCAATATCATCGTCTCTCAGCGAAGAAAATGTGGTACGGTGCGGTGATTTGATCGATTCGTGCGATTGCACGCGTCGTTCGTTCGTCGTGATTTATATCTAGAGGAATTTATTTTATCATTCTCGCATTAATTTTAAGCTTTTATGCCCGTTTCCATCAACGTAAATTAACTTTAATTTTGATTTAACTTACTTTTCCTTAAAAATTAGGAAAAAAATGAAGAGTAAGTTGAATCGTGTAAGTTGACCTACATAGATAGAAACGGACATTATATTTATATAAATTTTAAATTTAATAATAATTTTGTTAAGTGATTTTATTCCAATTATTTAGTTCTTCTTGTATTATAGTATAATTTTGTAATTTTTTTTACTGAAAACCAAAAAACACTTAAATATAAAACGCTCCAGAAAATCTGAATATAATCAGTAATAAGCGGCATGACCGAGTTTCGTCGTATCGCTCGTTAGGCGCTTATTAGATTAAAAATTCCTGAGGCCTTTTATTTTTAAATTCCTTTTATTTTTAAGTGTTTCTTAGGTTTTCAGCAGAAAAAGTTATAAAACTATACTGTAATACAAGAAATTAAATAATTGGAACAAAATTGTCAGTAACCAAATTAATATTAAAAACAATCTATTTAACGTGAATTTTGATCACTTTTCCATGGAAAATTTAGATGTATAAAAGTGCTATCATCGTCTTTAGCGATTCAAAAAACCTAAAATTACATATATAATTTTGTTTTTAGACCAAAATCGGCTCATTTTATTCCCATCGTCCTTTACATCATTTTTGTTAAGCTGTTTTCTGTGCGTATGAATATATTGTGACATTCACGACACCTTCAGCTGCGATACCATTTACGAAACATTCACCCCTAGCGATTAATTAAAGCTTCAAACTTCACAGTCCAATTCATGTGGCATTCAGTTTGAACTATGTGACGTTGCGAAAGCGACTGAGGGTTGAGGACGATTTTGAATCGTGACTTTTTAAAATAAAAAACATCGTGCCGTCGATCCAATCGATCGTACGCCGTCACTGGAGTTTGCGACGAAATGGTGGAAAAAAAATAGGAACGCAGAGAACTTTGTGTACAGTTTCAAATGGTCTGTATTCGACACCGACATGCGCGCCTATGAAAATAGAAGCAGGGAAATAATATCTTTCTAAGAACGACGGCCGAGTTATTTCTCAAATTTCAGTGGTACTGCTCGACGCTTGAAACGCCGGATGAACGAACGTCGCGTCGGTGACTCGTCACGTCATTTCGCCATCGACCACGTCTTGGTACGTGAAAATGCAGTTATCCTAAATATAGCACGATGCTATCAAGTGCGAATGTAACGAGAGAGCCGTGGCAATGCACCTGCGAAAGCAAAGCCACAAATCGGTGCAAATCGTGTCCCGCTTATCCTCCCGTTCACATCACGTTTTCCTAGGAATTCTGGTAAAGCGGGAATCTGTTGCGATTTTGATGCCATTATTTATTATTACAATTTATCCCAATTGGCATATAATAATAATATCTTTATTTCTGTTGTACAATATACTGGTAACATGCAAAGCACTATAAAAGATGACGAATTAAGTACTAGAACAGAACAATAAAAGATAAGGCGTCATATTTGGCGCGATGTTTGAATTTTTAATTTAATTATATGAAAGAAAAAGAAGCAAACATTGTTATTTATATGGATGCAATCACGAATCGCACGCGGAACGGAAATAAACGCCTGGTGAAAAACAACACGAGAGACGTTTAAAAAATCGGAGAGTAAGTAAAAGGGTGTACGAGGAAGAGAGAATGAATTGGTGATGGAGAAAAGGGGGAGTTGGAGTACTAAGCTCGAGCTTTCCATCGGATTGGTTAACAACACCCCCCCGTTCCCGTGCGTGCGCTTACTCGGGAGTGAAATAGGATCAGGCTGCTCGTATCGCTCAGAGAACACTATGACTCCGTTCCGATAATAGGGCGATACAATCATTACCCCGCGAGTTCCGGTCGAACGTGAATTTCCCCCGAGTTACCCTCGGAAACTACCTACACCTTTCGCACGTCCTCATACACCCTTCAACCGTTGCATCACGCCATTGTATCGGACCGGACATGACGTTACCATTGAAAAAAGCTCTACGAATTGCCCCTTCATCCGCTTTTCGATCCTTCATCCCCGCGGCACGGAATTGGAAAACGGGCAGCTCTGTGAAAAAAAACGTTGAACTTTTTACGGCACATGCGATTAACCTCGTGACGAATATGACGCGCACGAGATATTATTTTATATTTTAACGACTGAGACAGTTTAAACGATGCGTGACATTTTGCGCGATTTTATGTCATTGGAGAAGATTGTATAAATGGAACAAGAAATTATATATTTCGCAAATATTGAAAACGCTGCTCCTGGATAACGCTGTTGAGCTTACTGTCTATAAAGTGTCTCGAGCGCGCCAATTATTCCGCTTATATTCGCGCAAGTCAATTACGAGATGATTATTAACGTGCTATATTATAGCGCAGCACGCGCGCGTTATGTTTTCTATCCGCAAAATTTGACCGCGACATACCGCAGGTATCAGCATTCAAATCTAGTAACATTAACTTCGTCGTGCTATAAACGCGATAATGCGATGCGGGCTACTTGAAAATGACGATGTTACATCAATGCCCTAATGAATCAGCGGTAAGCGAGCATCGATCGATTAATCACGGAAAATACGATCGGTCTCGTTCCGCAAAAGCTCCCGAAACTCAACCGCCGACATGTACTTGATACGCGATTGATATCTCTCATCCAGGTGTTCTCTATGATCCGAAATTAATTGTGTTATTCCTCGCTGTGGCAACGAGTTGATTTTTGCTAATTTATTCTGGAGATAGATATAACAACTTGGGCGGGTGAGTGGCTATCAATGGAAATTTATTTAAACGTCACTCTAATTGGATCATCTTACACAAGCGACGGAGAGAGTGTGTAACGAGAGTTCTGAATATAACGAGCCCATCTTCTTGTATGTACCGTTGCGTTACGTAATTGTGACTATTCCGAATTTAATAATACGCTTCCGCAGACGAGTGGGTGGCCGTTGAATTAATTGCGCTAATTGATCTTTGCGGTGTACCACGTGCACGTACCGTGTCCCATTTTGCTCCACTTTCTTGTACCTTATTATCTCGAGGTCCAGGCGACATCACGATATTGATTTCCCGAAAATTGTTTCTCGAAATAGATTCTTCCAGTCAGAGAGAACATTGTATATTTTATTAAGAATATTGGAAGATGTTAATTAAAGTTAGTGGAAGAGCACCGTTTTTAATTAGGAATTTAATCATATATTGCATGAGAGGTATATTAGTACAATTTTAAATAATTTTTATACCCCTTTCTATAGCTTATATCTTTAATTTTTACGATTTTTCTACGCGAAAATAGAATCGCTCGTCGATCTTATTCGTAGAAGTGCACTTTGACCAGATCTCGAGAAGCGAGAGGATCGACTTCTCTCTCTCTCTCTCTCTCTCTCTCATCTTATTTTCTGGTGCTAGATGCTTTGTACATTGTCCCCGACACGATCGCGGCTGCATGCCGCGCAAAAAGTAGGACAAAACCGGCCCGCTCCGACGACGGGCCAACTTGTGTAACGACGCCCCTTTCCCCCCCGCACGTGTCAAGTCCGCTCTCGGGAGTGGGACATTTATTACGACGACTACCGACGACACCAACAACTTTCTCCGGTAGGATAAATAACGAGGCAGTTGGCAAAATATTTTATCCACGGCAGTACGTTGAGCCACGCGTCCTAAGCCTATGTGGCTTAGGACGCGAGATGCGATTGGTCCCTTTTCGTTTCTCACCTCGTCGAACATAGCAAACCATAACGATACTACCCTAGATTTGTCGGGTAATCTGCGAGGTCAAATATTAACGATTCCACTCGTTTGTCTGCCAACTTTGTAACAACGAGGATCCGCGGATGATTGAGAAACTTATCGTAGCCATTACCCGAACGATAGAACGTTAAACAACTAATGTCGAAGTTAGTATCGAAAATATTCGGTTCGGTGCTTTGATTCGCAGATCGTTTGTTAAAAGGCTGTTATGAGTCCATCGAATTTTTTATACAGATCGAACGTGAATATATACACAAAATATAGACAATATACATAAATAAATATGCATTCTTAGAATGTTTTATCAATAAGACAAATTTTTATTTTAGTCTGATTTTCCAATCTGCTTTCCAAAAAAATATGCAATTACATAAGAATCCGATGTTTAATTATGAGATACGTAATCGAGAACCGATAATATTACCGATAATATTACTGCCAAATTGTTCTTTCCGCCACATTAAATCTCTTGTGCTGTGTTTGAAGGAGATTCTTCTGACACGTCCATAGTTTTCAAATTACATGCGTAATCTATGATAAAGCATGCAAGAAAGTGTAAATTTTGATAGTATGTATCCTAAATTTAAATCTTCACATTATGTAAAAAACATGAATTATTATATGAAACTGAAGATGCGATAAATTTAAGTTCAGAATGGGTCGAGAATTTTTACTTTTACTTTCAGTGGCGGATGTTCAGAAACGATGTTTTGTAGACGTTAAACGGTTCGCACATCATTATGTTTTAATTAGAAGAGAAATGTTAAATATCGAGATAGTTTTAAATGTAATTATTTGTTTGTTACTTCGCTATATCTGGGCCTCGCGCAATTTTAGTCTACGTTAATGCCGCATTAAAGGCGCTAGAAATTATAAATTTCGGCGTCAAAGCGACCGGTGTTATTATCTAACGAGGCAACGGCGATTTCATTACGCTGGGCGCGAAGGGCTCACCCGGTATAATCGGATTCGCCTCGTGGAGGAATTGGGGCATAATTTTCGGAAATACCCGTGACCGCACCTGCTTTATCAGTCCGATATTTCGCAATTTAATGGATTACATAATTCATAAAGGCTTTACCTCATAATGGGCTGCAGTTTCGTGCCGTCCTCTTAAGTGTCTCCATAAATACATTACGCAATTTCTGTCTACGGTTTCACGACTGGAATCTTGAAAACAGGTATTGATTCATGATGCTATTTAATGAAGTAGATTGTGAAGATATTCGTCGAAAATATATTTCGCTATATTAGCTTTTTCGTTTTTTACATTACCATTATATATCAAAACGACCCAAGGATGCAGTGACGTTTATGGAGACCCTGAAAAATAGCTCGTGACTTCGCGAGACCAGAAGTCATCGGCCTAAGGAATTATACGCGGCATAAAACGAGCGGCAGTTAGTATTACGAGAATTGCTTCCTCTACTTTTGTGAAGCGCGTGGCACTCGCGCCCGGGAGGTCACTGGGAGGCGTTTGAAGTCGGCGAGTCTCCGGGGCCAACCGCCATCCGCCGCCATCCTACCATGAATTCATTCGCACCCTCATGAAATTCAAAGCAGTCGTTACGGTCCTGGCACAACGACAACGAGTGCGATGCGACGACGGCGAGGACGAAGAGGACGAGATGGCGCGGACGGTACAGTTACGTGCGCGGATGTGTAGCGACGCGCCTAGCTACCTACGTGCTCTTTCGGCTCGCATGGGGGCTGGAGGGTGTTCGATGTTTTATTTATAATTTGTTTATCTCATCATCTGCTCGCGGACCTGCCGACTTGTGTATGTAACGGTGTCTACACGCTGCTGTCGCGTCCGTCAGTGACTCTCAAGCGTCCGTTGAAACATGAATAGTCAAACATCCTTTTCTCCTTTTCGTCGTACGTCTCATTGGGGACTTTTCTCGCGAGCATCGGTCGGCACGAGTGAAGTAGATAAACTCTCTCGTTGAGTTCCTCGAGCGAACTCCTGGTTCGTTCCATGTGAGATGGAGAGAAGCACGACGGAAGTATGTTGAAGTCGGAGGACTTCTTGCGAATGTCTCAGAATTTTGATGGCGTTCGGGCGATATTTTCCCTTCGCGCTCGCAACGTCGATAACAAGTATGGAATGTAGATAGGTGGAACATAGATCTCGTGCGATTTGTTACATAAAATTACGCGATATTCGGACGGATGTGAAATTTAAGAAAACATTTGCCTAGTTGATGCCAACTAAAAGTAACATAATATCAACGTTATAATTTGCACTTAACTCTGTAAAACTTTCAGAATAAATTATCTGAAGAGTGAAATCTTAATTTAAAAAATTGAAAATTAGGCTATTTTCAAGACTTTTTCAAGACTGTCCAATTTTCATTCTTTAAAGTGAGATTTTACTCTAAAGAATTTAGAAAGAGCAGTGTAATTACGTAATAATATTACTATGTAATAATATTACTATAGCATGATATTATGTTACTCTTAGGTTTATATTTACAATATATGGTTACTTAAGGATTAAAAGTTACCAAAAATTTATGAACGAATTTCATCGCTGAATCCCTACACTAAAAAAAAAATCTTAATTTTAAAGAAATATGTTTTTGCTCGTATTCAAAAAAATTATTTCTTTGGATCAATGAAAATATCTTATTTTATACAATATCTTATTTTCAAAGAAGTATTTTTTTGAAATTAAGATTTTTTTTTAGTGTAAGTAACCATTATAAATTTAATCTTTAGATAATTATAATTATAAATTTTTAGATAACATACATTGTGAAAACGAGTTTAGTTCATGTCGATTGGCTACGACTACTTCGGGCTCTCTCTTTAAAAATGCTTTGACTCGGATTAATTCTTTGCGATATATCCTGCTATGTTACGTTGACCGATAGTAACAATTCAAACTTCGCAAACTGGTCGATTTAACGGAAGTTAACGATAGCTCCAATTATTCAATTTTCCAGTGGATTTTATGCGACACACAGTCACTTTGAGTAATCGTAATGTTCTATCGAAACATAGTATCGTAGAGGTATTATTTCACCTTTCTCAGAAGATTTCGTAAGAAACAATACCTTGAAGGTGTTAGATGAATGCTCATTGTCATTTGCACTACATCTTGTGTTCCATATCAGATACGAAACGTGTACTATTCCGGATGCGTTCGAGTGACCTGATCTGACATTCTCTTGTCGAAGGCGAGAACACGTTCTCGCCATCGACATGTTGAAATTCAAGGACACTCCTTATAATAGCAATTCACAGCATGCAGAACTCGTATAAATAACGTGCACAATATAGTCTTCAACAATTCAAAGAATAGACAGAATATAGGTGAACGGCTATGAATAATGGCAGTTCATATTATCATAATAGAAAATCGGCTGAAATAGTCACTGCTAAAATGTTACATTAATTTAGCGAGCAGTAAGAGCTTGTATAACATTTCTTGCAAATGTAAAAATATTTTTGGCGCCCTTACAATGTACATTTGAGGCAAATTCTTTTACTTAGGAACGTTTCAAGATAATTGTTTTAACATAATTTGGTGGTGCAGGGGGATTTCCTCAATATTCGAACTGGTCAATTATCTGTTCTGAATAGCAGCCCAATTATATAGATAGATCTTCCGAGCGGTTCATCGGATTTAATGCACTCTGGAGGCAAGCGCATTCGATCTTGAAAGGTTCAGACGGGTGAATAGCTACTGAGGTCAAGCGAAGGGTTGCGAAATCGCTCTCGTATAAGCACGCGAGTCTAAGGAGGTCGAGTACCCAGCTCTCTCCAGGTTTCCAGCTTCTCTGAATCCTAACGGGTACCCGTCCGTACCGCCGTGACCTCCTCCAAGGTGTATTCCTTCGTTTTATTCCCTTTCTATCTTAATAATTGAGACGTAGGATATCGTAAGTGGATCCTTTGAGATTTCTGGGACGTATTCTTTCGCGGTGCCATAGTTGTCTGCGAAGACGAGCGAAATGACTTCGATTTTGTCGACGATTAAATTTATAATTTTCAATCGTTTTACTAACCTGGATAGCACGCGACTCGGTCGAATGGAATTTGATTTAACTTAAATATTTAGGTAGTTTATTTCTGGGCAGTTAAGATCAACTGGAAATTCCATATTTTAATGTTTAATGTAGAAATAACTATGGCATGAATAATTCAAGTTTAAGCTGTATAAACAAGTTACATGATCTACACCAATATGTACTATTTTATGAAATGCTTTAAATTAACTTGTCACAGTGGTTATAATTCAACTTGGCTTCGTTATTATGACAGCAAAAGCAAATTCTGTAAAACAAAACTGTTCATTCATAAATTTCCATCTTATTTTTATTGTTGCAACTGTTATCCAAAGTCAGTATAAACGTAAACGCAACAACTGCCAAGGTACAGAAAAAAACAGAGCTTTATGTAAACATGTATATTTTTATTAAACTTCACAAAAAGTTATGGTATGCTTACAAAAAACATAACATGGAAATAAAGACTAATTCTACATCTAATTCTTTGGTATTAAAAGGCAGTTTACATAATCTTCTTTATTTAATTGTTGATCACTTTGTACTCGTTCTTGATGAAATCAGCGACTCTCTCACCGATCATATTGATCGAGGCAACGGGATTACCGGAAATCATCTAAGAAATATAGAAAGGAATTAATTGATTACAAAAGATAGAGATATTAATTAAATTTTTTTTCTTAGGGGACATTGTATATAAATTTCATAAAAATTATCTATCGAGTTAAATTAATTTTTAGATACGAGCTAATAAGAAAAAAGTTTATGATATGATTATATTTTAATTGATCGTGTTTGTAAAATGTCGAGATTTGTTTATTTACCAGTGGCATAATGGAGGCATCGGCCACTCTTAAACCATCTATGCCATAAACTTTGAGAGCTGGATTAACGACAGCCATGGGATCCGAAGAGGGACCCATTTTGCAAGTACCGGCCTGATGATTTTCGGGCCTGGTATCGTATTGGAATTTGCAATCCCAATACTCATAATTCATTTCTCCATTTTTTTTATATTGTTCGCATTCTGGGATAATTGTATCTATCATCGTTAGATTGTACTTTTTCATCGTTTCTGCTTGTGATAGCTTGAAAATATACTGAATACCCTGATAAATAATCGATCGATCTTGCGGATGCGCTAAATCATTGCTCCAAATGATCGGAGGATTTAAAGGATTTTTTGAGGCCAGTATTAGTCGACCTAGAATTTATCAGTGAAATATGTCTTGCAGCAGTAAGAATTTTCAGTCTTTACAGAAAATAATACAATTTTCTAATTTTATTTAATTTGTTGATACTTTTTATTTTAATTATAATTACTTCTAATTAGAATGCAATTATATTGATTTTCTTCTAATGCGATTGCAGATAAAAAATATATTAAAATAATTTTGATGAGAAATACTAATATCAGAAAGAGTTGAAAGTGTAGTTTTATAATCTCGTTCACCATGTTGCCATGCATAGCTATCTACATTGTCAGTATTTTTATGCTAATATCGCGCTATTTAGAGCAAAAGCTGAGTTACATACTTATTGACTTACCTCTACTTAACGTTTGAATATTTACGGCGATAAACCTAACAGTTTGTTTGTTATCGTACATTTTCAAGTCCTCAATTCTGCCGCCTGTATTGCAAATGGCTTGATAGCCAGCGAAGAAGAACTGAATGTCCGGATCATCAGCGGTAGTGTAGTTGGACGCTAGTATGCCAGTAACCTGGGCCAATCCCGTAGATGATAATGGGCCGGTTTGATTGTATAAATATGTATCGGCATTGTTCACATTTAGTTCATTTATATGCGTCTCACCGAGACTGAAGTCCACGCCGTACGACGCATGGTTATGAAGATTTTCACCGACTCCCGGCAGATCGACGACCATGCGAATTCCCATCGAGTCTAGATGTTCCTTCGGCCCGATACCCGATAGGAGCAAAAGCTGAGGCGAATTTATAGCGCCAGCCGTAAGAATCACTTCTCTCTTCGCTTTTACGTTGTATTGCCGGCCGTTCTACAAATTGTAAGTCGTTCATCAAGCCATGTGACTCTCGGGACAAATCATCATTTATTCATGAAGATGCAATTGCGAAATTGCGCCCATAGAAGCTCGAGAAATATGAGGTGTTGACTCACCATAATGAAAGTGATTCCGACGGTTTTTACTTTTGATAAACTTCTCATCGTATTGACTTTCGTTACGATCGCGTTTAGAGCCACGTGTAGATTTTTGCGATTCCTGTTTGGCCACAGGTAAGCTCTGGCGGCACTAAGCCTGACGCCATTTCTGCTGATTGTTTGTGCCACGGTAAAACCCGTGATATTCTGGCCCACTAGGTCCTCGCTGACTCCTAAACCTGTTTCCTCTGCAGCCGTCAATATATCCCAAACGAATTGCGGCTGCCAGGGGAATCTATTAATGAAAGTAATCAGCGAGTTTAATTCGTACGTGTAGATCAATTAAATCGGCGGGGAAACTATGAGGATTACGTCAGAGACACGCTTTAGTTCTCAACGCACAGATCCTGTTTAATGAATCCGGATCAGCCACGCTAATTGCGATAGATAGAGATAAATGCGTTGAAATATTCTTTGATGATAAAACTAATTTTCAAAGGATAACTAATTATATAACAGATATCAAAAGATTTTACGCAACGGCAATCACAATTTATTCCGCAGAATTATTACTTTGAAAAAAAGACATGGATATCTTTAGATTGTTTTTCATTTTAAATGACGTAAACAGTTGTGTAGCGAGAGAGAGAGAAAGAGAGAGAGGAGGGGGGGGGGGGGGGCAAAGAGTGTGAAAATTAAAGTAGTATAAAGGTTATGATACACAAAAAGAACTTAAGTAGTAAGCAAATCAACATTTTGGATTTTCTACTGTTTACGTTATTACTTTGTTTTTTTTACTGTGATTCGCTTACTGCTTAAGTTCTTTTTGTGAGCTATAACCTTTATACCACTTTAATTCTTACACTCTTTTTGTCGCTGTCATAACTGTTTACGTCATTTAAAATAAAAAACAATTTGAAGTCATTTGTATCTTTTTTCAGAGTAAAATTCTGCGGAACAAATTGCGATCTTAATGTTTTTCTGCGTGTCATGGACTTAAGAAAATTGACATTTGCCTTTCAACCGTCATTGGACCTCCAGTCGCATGATCCTTTGCCCTGACCCTTCCAATTTCTTTATTGTCTTCCGATTTAAAGAAATACGGTAACACCTAATGTACAAAAATTAATAATGATTTATGTGATATCATGAAGATTTTATTAGTAATATTTTCTCCGTACGTCTTCCCACGACCATCCCGCGTTTCCCATTTCTATCCATCTGTCATAATCTTTCGCGTGGCCTCGATGATACGCCATACCATGATGGGAGGAGCATCCTCCGAGGTTTTTACCCCTCGGCCAGCTGCAACTGCCGTTATATCTCAAGCACGCGTACGATTCATTGGTGGTTTTATAATTCCAATCCAGTTCGGTGTCTGTAATATCGCACGATTAAAATTAATAGCAAACAATTATTAATATTAGCATCTTTGAAGAAATCAAAATGTATTACTGAGATAGAGTTGAAGGTTGCTCGGTATTTGCATGCCAGGTAACTCGTCTGGTCCAGCTTCTACAAGAAGCACGTTCCAGTTCTCAATTTCACTCAGTCTAGCGGCTACGACTGATCCGGCTGCACCACCTGAATTAAATATACAAGATTGAATAGGTATTAGTTTATAGTCATCGTAAACTAATATCTTTTCAACATCAATTCGTTTACAAATAAATCTTAATGTTGATTTTAATTGATACGATTTAACGAATGTTGAGTTTTTACGTTCACTGAATATAATTTCACAAAACGTTTCGTTCGATTACTAGACAGATAGATTTAATAGCCCATTATGTTTACGGGTAAATTGATTATCTTACCTCCAACGACAATGAAGTCGTAAATAATTTGCGGCCTCTTGATAGGCGTGATTCGCTCGCACATTCCGTTAATTATTGGGTTATAGGCAGCTAACATGTTCATCATAGACAGAAACAAAGTGGCAGAATTGCCGTTGCAGACATCGGTCAATGAGAGTCCGTTTACGGGGAAGGGCGACGAACATGGTGCTTCCGGCACATCGTAGTCCAGCGAGTACATGTTCTATAATACCGTATAACGTATAGTTTACACGACTAAATATATTGCGGCACTTAAGAATGTTGATCTCGAGTTTATGCATCGTATAAACCGTAGAACGATGCTCCATTATTTTGTGAATATCACGGCCATTACTGTTGTGAAATCACTTTACTCTCGCAATCAAATTACGAATAACCGTAATAATCTACGAAGATTTAATATTAAGTCTTGCATATAATTCTCTCGATTAACTTTGTTGAATTCTATAAAAATTCTAATTACGGTAGACAAATATTATTTTATTCGACTATACTTGTTGTATGTCAATTTTTTAAAATATCGTAAAAAATTTTAACGAAGGAATTATTTGATATACTTATTATTATTATTATTATTTGATATTCTTACTATAGTGTCAAAATTTTGAGTTACACTTAAAAATTTAAAACCTGATTTTGTTTTTCATGGTATTCCTACTTTTATTATTAACTTTTTAAAAATGTCTTTCCTTTACACCCAATACAATTGACAAGCGATACATCCGTAGAATAACAACGTACCATTTTCTGTGAATAAGATCGTTGCAAGGAGTATTGTCCGTCGTGCTCGGCTTTTACTACCTGATTGCGGCATCCGTTTTGTTGTCGCTTTGTTATATACCCGTTTCGCATATATGCATATGCACGTATGCACGTACCGTGAAATGTCTAGCTGTGATTAAGTGCTCAACGCACATAACATAAAAACGATAATAACGGCGCTGTTATAACCCCTACTTGTCACACTTGTAAATCACCGCACGTGCTATCATTTACAAAAAATGACGAATAGTCTGTCATTAAAATAGCACAAATAAAATAGATACGAGTTATTGTGATTCCGTTGAACCCATTTGCACATTCCAGAAGTTAGAGTAAAAGCTTGTGTATTGCACATGAAACCTTTGTAAGCGTTAATTTATTGATTATTTAAAGTTTTTATCAAATTGCTTTATACAGGCGGATTAATTTCAATAAATATTTAGTTGTTAACAAGCAACTCTTTTATTTTTAAGACTTCGATTATCGCATTTATTTAGAATTATTGCATTTAATTGCAATTATTGCATTTATTTACGACACGTACACGCAATTCATAGGATCGATTGGAAGCAAGCGGTTATTCTATATTTAGTCTGCTACTATGCAATCTTGTTTATTTACAATATTTTGATTTACACTCGGATGATTCGAGAGTGGCCGAACTATCCATATTTATAATCCATTTCGTTTTTTTTACATATTTTTTGTTAACAATTAATTACTATGTTTTTTGGCGGTTGGTGTACCAGGTACCAGAATCTGTCTTTGGTTATTATTTCGATAGGACATCCATGATAATATCTATTACATGCTATTACAACTACATATTGAAAGCTATGTACGTAATATGGAAAAAGATTATTAGCATTAATATATACATCTAAACTTCTTCGTAATTCTAAACTTGATGCATACAGTAACTAAAAACAACAGGAAATTGTAGCTTATTCGTGGAATTAATAATAGTAACAATACTCGTAAGTTATACGAAGATTTATGCTCGTTGTGTCGCAGCTAATTGATTGATGGCGGATCTCTCGACTAGCTGCGATGCTATGAGGCATAATCTTAGGAAATTCCTAACTGGAAATTAAGACATGGCGGTACAGCGAGACGACGACTGCCATCAGTCGTACGACTCACTGCGTTAGTAACAATAATTGCACGTTGCAACATAATTTTGAGTTTTAACGTAGCGCTCGGGCTATCGAGCGGGATGCAAGTCCAGCTCGATCGCTCGACCATACCGAAGAGAAAGGAAACCGCAGCCTACGGGGATCTTCCAGAAAGTCCTTGCCTTTGGTCGCGTTCTCGCCGACTTTTTTAGGCTGCGGAATACGTATCGATGGATGCAATAAGCGACTAGATAGATCGTGGAGCGCCTGGACTACCATATAGCCTGATCCCAGTCGATGTACTTGATCCCCCAAAGTAACAGGTCCAGCGTACTCTCGATCGTCGTGCGTGAACTAGGAAACATGGTAAATTGCTGGTGACTCATGATGCATCCAATGATGATCATTTTTCCCTATGGGGCAAGGGTTTTTGTCTTTCCCGTACCATTGTGTACCGGCAACACCCCAATCGGACTTGATGAACGCTGCCGCCCTTTCGCCGATCATCATGGCCGGGGCTGCCGTGTTGCTGGACGTTACCTTGAAACAAAATCATTCTATATCTCTTCTTTTAATTTTCACGTCAATTAGATCATAAAATTATATTTTAAGCCTTCACGAGGAATTTTATAAATATATAAAACAAGATTAAATTTGAGTTATTTTATAAAAATGAATGACGGACATAAATGGAAAGCTTATAAATTCGTTAATTTAACTTTGAATGATTTATATAATTCATATAAGATTTTAAAATAATAATCTAGTGCATATTTATTTATAATGTTTATGCTGTATATTTTAATGTACGTATATATGATTTATATTCATACATATTTAGATTCTTCAATTCTTTCACACAGCGCATTAAATTATGAAATAAAATACTGTCTTAAATTCTAACACAAATTATAGAGTCTCTAAAATAGGCTTTACGTAATAAAGAATCCCAACGAATGATTAAAAACTTAATGACGAACGTACATTCGAACGATAATAGCACGTTAATCTTAAAAAAGAATCTTCGCAACGAAAAAATTCGAGTATCTCGCGATCTTCGCTAATGATCGTCCATTTGGTGTTCAGTGAGTGCAGTAAAAGCACAAAAAAGAAGGGAAAACACATCAACACTCGCGATATTCCCGCGATTACAGAAAATACCTACCACTGGCATAATGGACGCGTCGGCCACCCGGAGGTTCCTGATGCCATATACCTTCAATCGATTGTCGACTACGGCCATGGGATCATTAGGTGGACCCATCTTGCAGGAACCCGCTTGATGATTTTCCGGGCCGGTATCCTGGCGCACGACGCAGGCCCAATATTTTTTGCTCAGATAAGGATACTGGGAGCAATTGGGCGACGGTTGATTACTCAAAACCATATTATACTTGGCCATGGCACTGGTATTGGCGAGGGACAACGCAATCCCGATACCTTCCACGAGGATATTCACATCAGTAGAATCGCTCAGATAGTTGCCCCAAATGACTGGCTTCTCGAGGGGGTTGTTACTGGCGAGACGTAGTCTCCCTGCGGCCAAGTTCGTTTATTGGCGGTGGTTAATCGGTGACAGAACGGTACGCTACATTGACGTGCGATACATTGACTGTCGAAATTCACCGGAATTTCACGGACCACCGAGATGCAACGTGTAAACATTGATTAATCAATTTGTAGAAATTTTCCCGGTGATAACCACGGTCGCGAACGAGCCGGTCCTATCATTCCCGCGTTAAATTACGGACGGAATTCATGGTGGTCGGTGATCGATGATAAATTGATTGAAATTACCATCTAATTAGTCAATTTTTGCGGGCGGAAGTCCGGTACTTCGGGCTAATTACGTTCACTTACCCTTACTACGCGGCTGTGTCGTTGTCGGCGATATGCTGATTCTGCGACCATTATTGTCCAAAGTGGTACCTGCTTCGCCGGTTATTGCGCAGGCCGCCTGGTAGCCACCGAAAAAGAACTGGATATCAGGATGATTCTTAGTCGCGTAGGTCGACAGTAACATCCCGGTCAATTGCGATAAACCAGTCGACGACATCGGTCCTTTTTGGAAGGCGAGATATTCCGCGGCACTCGCCCAGTTCAGGTCGAACAGATTCGGTTGATTGATGGTCCACGATAAAGTGTACGACACGTGATTATGCAGGTTCTCCCCGACACCTGGAGCAAAATGGTTCAGTCGATTAAAAACGCAATTATCGACTTTGACGTAATTCCGGCCGGTGATCCGATCGGGCGCCAACTTGACGCTCGTTTCCATCATTTATGTTCAATAAGAACGAAAACTTTGCGCTTTTCGTAATTAACGTAGACGTTGGAACCTATATCCGCGAGAATTAATCTCGGTCGTACTTTAAATAAGATGCTCCGAAGTATCTAAGAACTAATTTTCTTCAATGCCTAATTAGTTTTCTTTCAACAGCACGAGACTCTTGTTTGACTCTTTGTCAAATTTATACCTAGCGAAAGACTTGATGCTATCGCGTCAATGCTAATTATCGAATCGAGTAATAAACTTTCGTGCGTCATCGATGAATTAGGCTAAATTCTATCGAAGGATTATTATCTTCTCTGAGAGGTACATCATCGTACTCATAATGACTTACGTACGATGAATGGATCGCTTACCTGGAAGATCCTTGACGACTGTGACGTTCATCGCCCGCAGATGTTCCTTCGGCCCGATTCCGGAGAGTAGCAACAGTTGAGGCGAATTTACGGCACCACCGGAGGCGATTACCTCCTTTGTGGCGCGGGCAACTCGAAGTTCACCATCCTGAAGATGCGTTCATTGAAACTCACATCACCAAACTCACCGACGCGCTTTAGAGCGCGAACTTGATTTCGCGTTTAAGTGCCGATAACTACTCCGGCAAAAAGCAAAGTTCCCCGATGTCGCGTGATATTGTCATATTATGTCCCGTCTAGTTTCAACAACGTGTACATTTTGCGGAATTTAACGCGTCGTGCAACTATTAATTAATGAAAACACTAAATCAAGTTCACATTAGGTTAGTACGGCCTTTTAGAATTTATTCTCGAATATCTAAACGTGTCCGAGTTAAATATAGTAAGACATATTGATTATTGATTTTTACATGAAAAACTTTTAAATGCAGCAAACAAGATAAAAATTATCCTCTTAATACCCGTGAAAGTGACTCTATTAAGCGAAATCTGCGCATAAGCTATCAGCTATTATGTAATTATTGATTTGCGTATGAAAAACTTGCAGCTTCAGCGAGTGAGATAAAAATGATCTTTTTAATATACCCATGTAAAGTAACTTCATTATGTGGTATCATTATGTGGTAACTATTATATAATTATTGGTGTGCACACGAAAAACTTAATTTCAGCGAACACGAGATAAAAACAAAAGTTTTTAATATCCGTGAAAATGACTTTGCATTGTGCGACTTTTGCGCATGATTACTAGAGCGTTATATCTTAATATAAGCTGAAACAATAAAATAAGACCCTCGGCAAATTCCCACTCGTGCATAATACAGATTTTTCAAGCGTGACGTATTCACCGTATTAATAAAAGTTGCAGCGTGTTTCGCTGTAACTTTCGATAAAAAAACTATTGCTCGCGATTTCATAACAAGCAGGATTTCCGGAATCCATAAAAAATTGTATCTGTCAATCACGATACTTAAAAATAGGTTTATAGATGTTGCTATAATTATAATAATTTGAAAGTCCTTACTAATCTTATTATTATTAATCTGTGATAAGTGACTTGATTTTTATGAAAAATGACAAATTAAAATTTCATCCCACATATCTCTTTTACTTATAGATATTAAAAACTTAAAATAGAATATTTAGATATATCCATAATTAAATTGGACTTTAAATTAGATTAAGTCATTAAATAATATTCAATAAATAATAATGAAGTGATTTTCTATTAAATGAAGTTTCTAACATTTTAACACAACTGCTAATATATTACGTCATATTTAGAATAATATTAGTTAAGAAAATAATTATTAAATTAAATACATATTCAAATAAGCTTTTAATGTAGGATGAAATATAAAGGAAAATATTATTATCGCCGAGTTAAGAGAATATAAACGCATATACTAACTTGATAAAATTGTACTCCAACGGCCCTGTGATTTTCTATCAAGATCTTTGTGACAGTGGCGTTTAAGGAGATGTGCAAATTGTGTCGCCACCGTACCGGTCGTAAGAACGCTGCGGCGCTACTCATTCGGACACCGTCCTTACTTGTGGTTTGAGCCACAGTGAATCCTGTAAAATGGTCACCATTCAGGTCCCCGCTGATCGGGTATCCTCTTTCAGCTGCCGCGGCGAGGATGTCGTCTGCGATTGCAGGCTTCCACGGAAACCGTTCGACGGTTAGCAGACCACCGGTCGAATGATACTTGCGACCAACTCGATGGATCTCCGTGTTGTTCTCGGAGCACATGAAGTACGGCAAGACCTAAATAAGATCGGTTATTATTTCTTGCGAGTGTATTTCTCGTTCGATCTCTTCAAATATCCTGGAGTTGAGAACTTTTAGAGATCAATATTTGAAAAATTATACCGGTACTTTCTCTTCCTAAATGTCATTTTATAGAATTACGAGACTTTTAATATCATGGTTAGTATACCATATGCTAATTACATTGTAACTTGTACTTTACAATACTTTTTATTAGTTCAACAAGTTACGACTGAATAATTACGTCGATATGAAATGGTTAGTTTGTATCTTTTATTCTCTGTAGTGTCTCATTTGAGATAAGTATTATAATTAAAAAAAAAAAGAGAGATTCTAAATAACTTCAATTTTGCCTTTCACTTCAATTCGTCTGTATTTAGATTATTCAAAATACTTGAAATAGTTTATTGGTACAGGTTTATGGGATCTTACATCGCGCCAACTCCATCCCTGATTGCCCATAGCTGCCCAATTGTCAAAATCTTTCGCGTGGCCTCGCATATACATCATACCATTGTGAACGGACGTCCCACCTAGATTTTTACCACGCGGCCAACTGCAGGATCCGCCGCTTAACAGACAAGCGTTCATCTCGTTCGTGGTTTGATACTGCCAGTCAATGTCAGATCCTATCGACAAAATTGTCAGATCGTTTTAACATGCGTAAAGCCCGCAACGGATCGTAACAGCACTCGCAATAATATAGATTCCAGATGAGCACAGCAACAATTTCCTCTCGGAGGTGCTCGAAACACTGGTGTGTTTTAAATAAAAGCGATATGATTACTCGCATTATTCCATACCCGTCGATATCTCAGATACACGTGGTGAGTCATTTCCACTATAACGTCCCTACAGATTTTATTATAACTAATTTGACATCGATTCTCTTTTAATAAAATTATCGTGGAATTAAATGCGTGGCGCTCTGATTAAAATCAAGCTTCAGAGATGCTAATAAATGATAATATATTAGCTCTTATTGAATTTTAAGCAGACACGCTCGAAATTTTATTTCATAGCATAATTAACGAACATTGAAAATGAAAAGAGATTATTTTATGGAAATATATACTACAGGGAAAGATCGAATTTAAATAAATCAAAGGCAAAAAAAGCTCTCGTGCATTTTGCATCTTACGTTTCTGATACGATATTCACTTGCATGTCATGTTGAACGATAAAGTAAAGATGAAAATAAAAAGTACACCTTAAATGCTTATTATCGCGAGGTTTGAACGTGGTATAGATAACAGAACAACAGCGCTATGTATGCAGGGAGGGTCCAATTGAAACTTACCCAGAAACATTCCCACCATACTGGGAACCTCAGCACCCGGTGGTTCGTCCGGGCCAGCTTCTAGCAACAAAACTTTCCATTCGGGTATGTCGCTCAGTCTAGACGCCACCACGGCACCGGCTGATCCTCCTAATTCCGAAGCGACAAAAGTCATTAAAGTCCTGTCGTTATACAGCGCGAACCGGTTACGGTTCGAGAAAAATGCATCCGCGACCGGCGGTGATGGGGAAGAAACAGGTTTCGGGTTAAATACTGTCTATAATTGCATTCGCCGGAAGGAAAGCATCTGTGAGACCCTAATTAACTTTTCTTTTTTCGCGATTAGATCCAACGTCGGCTGATAAATCGCGGCCGATTCATCGCCCGCTGGATCGTTCGCGCGAGTTCCTTTTCTTTTGTCTGTACATCAATGTTCAGTTAATGACAAGTGTGAAGAAAGCTAGGAAGAGCTCTTACGTGTCTGATAACAGCTGAAAAGCCGTTGGTGATTACCGTGTTGATGCTAGAACGTAATACATAGTCTCAGACTGTTATGTTAATCGACTATCACCGGATGAACGTAATTTGATGTCGCGGCTGTTATTATTATGATCCTATCAATTGTTACGAAAAGACTTGTCTGCGGCATTGGAAAGTTGGTAGTTAAGGCCTTGACAATGGTTTGCCAAGAGCAGTGTAATTACAACCGTGTGCGTGCTGATGAAATTGCGCACAGAAAAAACAATTTTGCTCTGAAATTTTTTAAAATTTAGGTTGATACAGATCCGAAAATAATTTAGTTGGGACATCAAAATAATTAAATTATATGACGAGCAATGCTGCTAAAAGTTTTGATATTCTAGTAACCAGTTTGAGCGCCCTACATGGTTATTTTGATATTAGTTATTCTGATTCCACCGAAAAAATTATTTTCTGATCTAGCCATTATATAGCTATTTTGACGAAATTATTTTCTCCGTGCGCATTCGTTTTTTTTTTAAATATTATTTAAATGTTTCTCCACATTTCCAAAACAGATCTTTTGGAAATTGTTAAATCACACAATGTAATATGCATAAGTATATCTCTCTATGTGTATATAATAATATAATATAAGAAATATTGTAAACGTCAATCTTGATATTTTATATTGGTATGAAATCTTATCCGACTGACATTTTTAATTTTGAGTTTCACGTCTTGAGTCGAGTATTGTATCAGTTTATTTGCATATTTGTATCTTTTGCTAGAACACTATGAACGGTGAAGTTCTAAAATATGCTTTCAACATTTAAATAAAGCACCTTATCGCGATGCTTTCGCAACTCTGTGCCGGGCAAATGAATTGTTAATTTAGGTTTTCACGTACAATGGAAACAGGCGTTCCCATCGTAACGGAGGTCCCTGCGTTTGCGTGGTCGGTCGAGATTTGCGAATGTCACCGTATTATCGGCGACGTTCGTTTGAAACGGTCACGCAACTGGCATAATTTGTACGCTCGCGTAGCGCACGGGTACAATAATACAGGGGCTTCAATAATGTTGTTTCATCATATATGAAAATGTATTATTTTACTACAGCATATTGACAATAAACATAACAACAGAAGGAGTGGGGGTTTGCGTTTATTTTTCTTCCATTTTTAACATTCGATTAATTGGACAGATTAACTCAACGGGACCGTGCGATATGCGTTTCATGCGACATAAATACGTTCCGCGGGCCCGTCGCTTACAACGGAATCGCGTTAATTGAATTCTACTTTCCCGCAGATATTACGGATTACAACTGGGATATTCTAATCAAGAAATTCAATTAGTATTTCCGCATGTGTATCAAATCGTGTTACGGCGACTGCCACTTGCGTAATACGATTTACCTGCCCTATTTTGTCGATCGCGCATAATTACGTCCATGTAAATCGGGCTCACGTACATAATGGCCAAATATAAATGGTTTCTTTCCTGACTTAATATCTTCCGTGTGAATACCCTTACGCGTCCGGCGTTTTTACAAATTAATTTTGCGGTGAACGCGAGCACGGATTTTATCGCGTCTCGTATAAAGTCGCTTTCTATTAGCGAAGCTGACAAATGTCTTGATACAACGGACTTTGTCGACGAGAAGCCACAAGAAGGAATTTTTCAAGCGAAAAACACTCATTCCTGTTGTTTGGAGAGTAATATGTTTTGGCGACCGGGGACGAATCATGGTAATTTTCTAATAGGAGGTCAGAACGCATTCGTGGAAGTCAATCTGCATGTTTGGCATAAATAGTTGAGATTTGCACACCCTGGTGCATGACCCCGCAGCACATTATTTGCATGACCCCAAAATTGTAACGGTGTAAACGAACCTTTCCGGTTGCACGTAATGTTATACTCGATAAGAGTCGTTATCAAACGGGGAAAAATAACTTTTCTGAAAAGCAAATGTGTTTACGCACTCACACTTGAATGACAATATATCACGTGCGTCGTGTTAAAATATACATACAAATAATTTATGTAAATTTCTCTCCTCTTTTTTTTTTCTTCAATTTTATATTCTCGCATAAATCGAGACAGTACTCGAGATTTTAATTAAAAACTAGTTACTTTTCAATGTCATCATGTCAAATGTCCCATTGACGTAACTTTTTTTTTTCCTATTAGCACTGACATTTCTGTTTGTATATGAGATTTCTCGTGAATTATGAAACGAATGATCACGTTATAAGATATATAGAGGAGGGAACGGGATGGTTGATGCATATTCAACAAGATTACTTCCGCAAGTCAGTTTCCACCTCTTCCTCACGTCCATGAATATTATATTTATAATACAGGACGGATAAATATTTATTTAACCACAACCGCGGTAACGTGCTGTCTGGAAAATTGCACGTGTTTTAACTGTGTTAAATATATAAAGCTTATAGATTTCTTTTTTTTTATATATATATATACATGCGGCTACAGTCCTCGTGCGATAAAACATTTCTGATCTCACCGTTTTCCCTCTTTCGCACGGTGGAATACTCGCGATATTTCAATCGATATGGTCGTTAAACGTGTTTGCGGCGTACTCGAGAGGGTATGGCGTTTGCGGAGAAACGAGTTACGCGGCGAAACTGCCAGTATACTTTTCCTTCTTCTATCTACAAATAGAAGTGTAAAGAATGTCCCGGAAGGAAGAAAAATACGCCGACATGAGCTCACACGAGCAAGTATGGGCACGCGCCGAATTTGTCTTCCGATATTAATTAGTCGTTCAGTTGAACTTGACGCCGCGACTTATAAGAGCACCGATCTTGTGCGTTTCTAAAAAATTTTCATATTGACGCCAAGCCGGAACAAACGGGGAGGAATTTTATCAGCGCTAAATCAGCTTAATGATGTCTATAATTAGCTCCTTTATGAGAACCACTTTGAATTCAGCCATTAATAAAGGAAATTACTTCCTGTTGTGGATAAACTTCCCGTATATGTAGTATATTAAACAAGCAAACGCGAATACGAATTGAATTTATGTTAATTATATTGTTTCAAAAGTATAAAGCCCGAAAGGAATATTTGCATAACCTAGCTTGGAAATAACTTTATGCAGCACAGAAAGATGTCACAAAATATCTTTGCCGTGACATGATTTTATTTATATTGATATATTAAATAAGATACATATTTATAGTAGAGAGCATATTTCTTTTCTACTAAATTATTCAGTAAAAATAAAGTGAGCAAATCATTTCTCTTATTGGTTGTAAGAGTTTAAATAGAGTAATTAATCATACTAATTAACTAAATTTTAAATAAAAGCAGGAATTAACCGGTATAGAAAATAAAAAATTCCGAATAAATTTTTTATCTTCATTAAAGTATGTATGTCCATTAATGTAGGTATTATATTTTAATACAGTGGTTTTTTGTTTAAATGAAAATACGTACTTTAATGGAAGACGATGGATATATTCTTTTTATATCTACTGAATTTCTACAGAAAGTTAAATAATAAAATATTCGAGTTTCCATGGATGACAGTTTATACGTATGACAGTTGATTAATTTATAACTACTTCGAAACGTCAGTTATTTTTTCTTAGAAAGTCTAGTGTTTTTGCGTTTCTTGCACAAATTTCAACCAAGACTGAGAAAAATATGTTGTCCAATGAGCGTGCAAGAATGTCGTTCGAATGTCTATCTCGTATGGTAAATATTCTCCTTATTGCACATCGAGGTTATTTTTGTTACGGTTTTCATGCGCAACTTAGCGACCCGCTTTCGGGGCAACAGCGCGGAAAATAGATTATGTCCGATCGCAATCGTTCTTGTCGCCGTTTTTTAGTATTCGTGATCCCAGTCTCTCTCTCTCTCTCTCTCTCTCTCTCTCTCTCTCTCTTTCTCAAGAAGAATCAGTAAAGTGATAATACCGCAAGCAGTGACATGACAGTCACCTCTTTCTTTACGATTTTCTGCACGACACGTTTGCACTTTTCAGCGTTGAAAAAATGTTTTCTCGACACTTGTTCGCGAAAGTTGACACGGTATCTTATTGCTAACTATTTCAGTTGTATGTACAGTATTTTTTTCTGAGTACGTAAAGTATGTGTGTACCTGTGCAATTAAAATAATAAAAAAATTTAATTATTCGAATATCGTTTATATGATATACGTTTTAATGATTGATTATTCAATCTTAACTGTAATTAAGAATGCAATTAAGAATAATGAGATTATGATATATTAAAACGAGTAATGAATAAAATTTAATTTTTTAATAGAAAGTATCAAATTATTAACTCTAAGAATTGAATTTATACGAATGCATTCCGTTTTGCGCTCACAGCGCTTATAAGTATCATTTATTCTTGTTTAATATTTAATAGACAACAAGGATAAAGTGATGCTTATAGCATGTAATATATATATATGTGTGTATATGTATGTGTGTATATATTGCAAGATAATACAATATAGAGCTGAGCACTTGTTAACAGCTCCTTTGTAGCGAGCATATTCATGAGGAACGTTCAAGACGTGAGTGGAAATATGACGTCTGTGAGAGATAATGTCCTAACTTTGTGTAACATTGGTCAAAGTACTCTTTAACACTGATGGAAATTTTAACAGAATCAACTGACGACTGCATTCACCGGTAATAAAGATCGCTGTTACGAGACGTGGAATTCTTGGGTACCGATTATTTTCATTAACTTCTGAAGGCCAAGACATGAAATTCCAGTCATGAAAATTATAGACGGACAAATGATTGCCGCTATTGCAACAAATTATCTTTTTACTACGATATAATTGACATCATATTCGTTGTAATTAAATATTTTTCGTCAACTCAATTAAGTTATTGTGCGGAATATTTTTTGATGTTATATTTAGTTTCTTGGATGCTTCAAAGTTAATAATTTATTAATATTCTTGAGGCTTTCACGGGTGTTTCCTATATGACAATCTTGTGTTTCGCGGGTTTTCTCCGTGTTCAAATCCATTCTTAGTCAACTCAATTAAGTTATTGTGCGGAATATTTTTTGATGTTATATTTAGTTTCTTGGATGGTTCAAAGTTAATAATTTATTATCTTTTTTATTAGAAAAGTCACAATATTATTCATTATTTATTTTAATCGTAATTGTTTTTTATTTACTACTTAATAATTTATTATCTTTTTTATTAGAAAAGTCACAATATTATTCATTATTTATTTTAATCGTAATTGTTTTTTATTTTTACCTGTTTTCTTGAAAGCAATAAAAACAGATGACCTAGTTACTCAATCCGATAAACAATCATTAATATACAAACGGTGAATAACATACTATATGCTATTTGCATATTTACTATATAATCCACTTATTTTGTATCATGATCGTCATGATAATTTCGTGATCCAAATATGATAGATAATTTTCTTCACGTTATACTTACATACCAATTATTCAATTATTACTAACTATTCTATCTAAAATAATACTGTTAGTCTAGGAAATAAAAGGAAAAATAATTACGTTCTGCATGGTAATAATATATACTTCGCTGAATTAGATCTCGTAACATAATAACTGAAGCGATAGGTGAAACGTTCATCGAATAATCCCAATATCGTTTGAGACCGCCAACAAAAAGCCGCATAGCAAGTCGTAGCCGAAAAAAAATACGCTAAAAAACTTGAGGATACGCCTAATTTACGTGTCGCAACGTGAATGTTTCTTGGCTTGTTACTTTTACAACCACAAGGGGAGAGCTAAAGAGAGAGAGAGAGAGAGAGAGAGAGGAAGACTATACCCAGTGAGCAGTGTCTCTAAATATCCGCGATAATCCACGAGTAACAATAATCCTAGCCCGTGTGCCAGCTGGTTTCCTCCTTTTACGCGTCACAGAAGTTCCGGCTCGTCCTTTATTATCCTTTCTGCGACTGTAATGCGACTGTAGTCGAACGAGACCGGATACACGAAGGTTATAGGAGAAAGAGAGAGACCAGCAAGTGAAATCGTGGTTCTGTCCTGACAAAAACGATCCGTTCTTACATAAATGGCGTACAAACGTGCGTATGTGCATATGTTGAGACAAACCTGGTGCACTTGTGCCATGCATTGTGTGTTACTCTTCATTACTCGCGTGTCGGGCGTTTAGAATCTATCTTAGCCTTATAAATTCACTAAAGGTATAAATATTATTTATATATACATTATTTAGCTCAAATTATTTTATAATGTAAAATATTTTTGCATTTGTCTTTATCTAAGAAATAGAATCTTTATTTAATTGTAAATTATCAAAGAGAACAACGATAATTGAGATATAATAATATGTTGTCAAAAAATACCTCACGCGAAAATTATGTTTAAAAAACTGCACGAGTAATGTATTATAGAAATAAGCATGCGAATGAACACGGAAAGAACGATTTTGCTGAAGTAATTTAGCTAGATACACTGAAAAAATTTACTAAGTTATAATAAATATTTGTTTAAACCGTACTAATTAAATTATTTATAATAGATAATTACTTACTCAATAAAAAAAACTTAAATTAATGTTTTTTGTACCAAATAAATATACAGGGTGTTTGATAATTAATGAAAAATCTTTTGCATAGGGGCAAAATGGACTAAACTGAAAAGAAAAGTCCTTTGCCATTTTACAATTTTCGTAATAGTTAACAAGATATTAATTACTAAAAATTGTCGAAAATTAATCTTCAATAATTTTTTACTCAAATACTACCAGAGCTTTACAGAAAACCAGCAAGACACAAAAATTATTTACTATAATCTCATAGTGCTCTAAGAATTTTTTCAGAATTTTTTATCAACTTTTTAGTATTGCATTTTCTTAAAGCAAGACACAAAAATTGTTTACTATATTCTCATAGAGCTCTAAGAATTTTTTTAGAATTTTTTATCAACTTTTTAGTATTGCATTTTCTTATTTTTACCAACATGGGAAAATACGGTATTAAAAAATTCTAAAAAAATTCTCAAAACTTTATGAGAAGAAAATAAACAATTTTTGTCTCTTACAGTTTTTCT
>NW_017296059.1:5084796-5104169 GCF_001594075.2 Trachymyrmex cornetzi
GTAGAGAACTTTTCTTCTCAGTTTAATTAGTCCATTTTGCCCCTATGCAAAAGATTTTTCATTAATTATCAAACATCCTGTATATTTTACATTTAGTAACTATCTAGTTAGTACTATTTAAATAAATATTTGTTAAAATTTTTTTTCAGTATACGGATCTGAAAATATTTTCATTGGATTCAAATAATTGCGTATATAAGAGAAACTCAAACATAATGAGCAATACTGCAAAAAATTTTAACATACATAATTTTATTTTACATTATTTTGACAGTCCAACTACAGTTATTTTCAGATTTATATTTAAATTTTTAAATATATAAGCGCAAAAGCGTTTTTTCCACGAATAAACAGACAGACAGAACGAATAAACGTTTCTCCTACTACCCCACGATTGCTGTCCGTGATCGCTGTCACGATCTATTTTCGTACGAAGTCCGACGTGCGCTCGATATACTATTCCCCATTGGAATCGCTGAGGAATCTTGAGATTACAGATCCAAACTATGAGAGGTATCATGAGACCACGAAGGCGCGAAAGTCTCAGTCCGCGAGCGTCTCGAGGGGCACGAATGCCGAGAACATTGTGTCTCCCGCCTCGCGTTTCATTCGTATACGCGGTGCGCAAAATATTCACGCTACCGCTTTCGTCGATTCGTATCTTTACGGCCGCGCCAACTCACTCGCACCCGACAGTTTGCTTATCGTTAGACGGCATTTACGTCCGCAGTAACCACGCGTACCGGTCGCGTTGCGGCTTCTCGGTCAAGGATCCGTGATTTATCGCCGCGCGAAGAAAGTATACCTCGCTGCTTCTCTTCCCTTCTCGGCAATCTCGCACGCTTCCCGAATCGCGGATTTTACGTATGCGCCACGCTACACTTGCTTCCTTCTTACAACGTACGTGCAATTCTCGCAGTTCCCGCGTGTACGAGCTTCCTCGACGGTGTTACGTGAGATGTACACGATAGCGGCCGAGCGGTTAGTATCGAGCGTAGTATACCGCTGCCGCTTCCAAAATCAACCTAATTTCATCATATAGATATTCATCGTATAGGTACCGATACACCGAAAAAAAAAAAAGATTGGCTGCTGCAGCAAATTAGATGGTAAAATATGGCATAGCATTTTTAATTATTTGCAGCAGCCAATTTTTCGTTGCGTTAGCCTATCCAAATCCTATACTGACATTGCGGATAGACTAACGCAACCAAAAATTCACTGCTCCAATTAAAAATGCTATGCCATATTTTACCATCTAATTTGCTGCAGCAGCCAATCTTTTTTTTCAGCGCATCTCTCTCTCTCTTTCTCTCGTGGTGTACTCGTGTGGCTCGTCAATTGCCAACGCTGACATTAATATGTGACTCACTGATCGCTATACCACAACTAGAAATACCTCGTAATATAGTAAACGAGCGACACGTGAGACTCCGCGAAAGATCGCAATTTATACTCGGAAAACAAGTCTCGACCGTAAAGTACGTATCTGTATTGGAATATAATTATATACATATTCTAAGTATTTATTTATGAGACGTGAATAAGTGATGCGAACTCGACGGTGTGAAACAGGGTATTTATAAGATTATCATGTCCGTCGATATTCGCGTTCGCATTTTCATACATAGAATATTTAACATATAATTATCATTTAATTTAGCGAATTAAGCACATTTTTGATATTAAATAATTCTAGAAATGATGAAACATTTAAAGCCCCGCTAATTAAGTTCTAATGTAACAGAATAATTCAAAAATTCGAGAAATGTGATATATGTTAATGTAGAAATGTAGCTTATTTGAAAAAAGAAAGAAACATCACAGAGAGACGTGGTCACATCATTTATAGTCGCGCTATTCGTATAAATTACTGTACGCGGCAGCAGGAGATGCATGCAGCGTGACGGATATTAAAATCGCGAATATTTTATTCAAGATCCAATATTTAATTATTAAAATGAAACGGGACACCGGGAGAAATCTTCTTTATCTCCGCCGAGAGCGTATCGATTTCGACGCGTCTAGCGCCGACTTTTTCGACAATATTTAGTGCGCCGCGTTTTGATGCGTTGCAGATGCAGAATGATGCGCGTTTATTCCGCTCGGCTGCCGCTTTATTTTCTGGCTGTGCAGACAGCCGTGTTTGATCGGCGAAAAATGTGGGGGGAAAAGTCGCGCCCCGTCGAGGGAAAAACATGGACGCGATCTCGTTGCCTGTTATTGCCGTGAAAAATTGCAAACTTGAGGTCTGCAGATGCATGGGGCTCCCAGCTTATACTTATTAGTTTGCTACATATATATTGTGCTGCGCATCCATTATGAAAAACATCAATTCAACAATTTATTAGTAGGAGCGGAGTAATTTGAATAGGTTAATAAACATTTTCGAATTGTATGAAAAATTTAAGTCGCGTAGTGCATTCAATTAAACATACAAAACATACATCGTTGACTCAATTTTGTATACAATTACAAAATTTCTGTAAATCTACCCACATTATCCCGCTTTACCTTATAATCTTTCAGGTATTTATAATTAGTTTTTCTTTTTCAAAACAACTTTAAATAATATCTTAAAATATTAATAATGTGGCTCTGTGATTAATTTATGACATCTTAACCCAAGTATAATCATTTAGGAGATATTTTTATACCCCTGCGGCGAAAAATATGAATTATTACAAAGTATTGTTTAATATATTTTTCCTTTTCTACGGCAGCCGAATTTTTAATAACTATATTTTACGAATCTTTAAATATGCATCGAAAATTAGTTAATTAATTAAAATCTTAATTTTTTTTAGAAATACTGTCACAATAATCTATATTTCACGTGCTCTTATTTTGTAATCTGTTTAAATATTTGATTTCTACATTTTTAAGAAAATTGTGATGTAAGTTTATATCCATAATGTTCTCAAATATTAATAAATTAGAAAACAAACAATGCACAGTATATTATTGATAATAGTGATTTTAATTGAAATTAATTTTGCAAACAAAATTAAATGATTCGGTATTCCAGGATTAGAACTGTATACTGAAGATAATCTTAAATATAATAAGACTACAGACCAACAATTTTTTGCTGCATCTATTGTAAATTTTTTATTCCGTATTAATTCTTCCAGCATCACTTTTTTCTTTATAACGAGACCGAATTACATAATAGCGCATTTTTCGTTTCTCACTCTTAAAAATTACTGATCGCATTCCCATCTCGGCGTTCCCATTCGGCTGCCGTAAATAATCCGGTAATACCAGCTCACGCTGCAGTCGTCGTATTAACGAACCGCGACAGATCGCCAAAATGTATAAACAAAATGCAGGACGGGCGGGCGCGTTCGCGCATGGGCGATTGCGTCGCCGGTACGAATTATCCTGAAATGCAAAGAGCGTATAAAATTCGTTGAGCCGTTTAAATCACATTATGTGCCGTCCTCTCCGCATCACTCGCGCTGGCGATCTGCATCCCAGTCCCTCTTCTCCCTCTCCCCTTCCCCTCTTCATCCTCTCTCTCCCTCTCTCTCTATCTCTCCCAACGAAATTTTGTCACCTTCGAGGATTTATATGTCCCGACAGGCTGGAACACAGGGAACGTATGGAATAATGGAACCTATAGCTTCGTCGGTGTAATGACGCGACGGTCCGCGTCGGGGACGGAGGCGGTTTCGACAGAAGGGACACGGGAACGGAATCGGCGCGGCGCGAGGGCGGTAATTAAATTAATGATGCAATAATCACGCGCCTCGTGACCGAATAAATAACGGTCTGTATTAATATCGCATCCGAGCGGGGGAGGATACGCGGTATGTAGGAACGATCATGCGCGTCGAATTGCATTTTCGCCGGTGAGATCGCGCCGCGCTCCTGTAAACGACAAATAACAATTACCACCCATGGGCCACGAGCGACGACTCGTGATAACTGTGTTTGGCCATGGTAAACATGTAAACGCCACCGGAAGGTTTATAGTGTTTTTTTCTATTTCGCTCGACGGAGGCAAAATTCGCTGCGAGACGAGCCCCCGCGTATCCCCCTCCCCTTTCCTCTCCCTTTTCTCTCTTTCTCTATCTATCTATTTATTTACCCCGTTTTCTCTTTTTCTCACATGGATTTGATCTTGTCGAGCGCTTCGTTTATACCGAACTATTCCCAATTATTTTTTAATTAGTGCTTTAATAGCTTGTTAAATTTTCGCGAACAATTCGTGAAAATTGTATGTTTACTGTTACTGCGGATGCTACACATGAAAATATATTTCCCGCTCTTTCATTATTCCGGTTACGGTACGCAGGGTTATAGCATAAATTGTTGTAAAACGTTTTATAGTGATTATTTCATTTGCTAATGCGTTACGTTGAATATATTTATTCATACGTATTTCTTCTTTCGTTTCTCATCGGAGAACGAGCGCAACATTAGTTGCGCAAAAAACATTTGTTGTTACAATGGATTTTTCAGGGGTTTAGATCTTGCGTTGTACATGAAAACTATATTTACGGGTCACATAAACAGCCGGCGTGTATTAACAGTATATTCGTTTTGTTCACTTCACGCTTTTTTTCCGTGAACCGGTTTTATCTTGATTTTCTAATCCATCTTCTGCACATTCAGGAACGACCTCGGAGCGATAAAAGGCGCTTATTTTCCGGATTGTTACAAGTGCACTTTCATCATTCTTTACGTCGACTGTTGGCGGAATAATAAGCTTTTGCCTCGGACGTGGGATTTCTTTTTCTTGCGATTCACGGTCTCCTCCCTCTCCCGTCGATTTTGCTTTGAACATAATTTTTATTTTTAACACCGAGATGTGTCACGGCATCTTTGCAATTATTTCAATTATATTATGTCTCGCCGCGCTATTCATATCGGGATTTTATTTAGCGAAGACTTTATCGCGACAGCGTATCGCTCCAGTTCTAATGATAATGACAAAACCCATTTTCTTTCCTTTCCAGTCGACTCGACCCTTTTACCGCCCTCCAACTTCTACTTCGAGGCATTGCGCCATTATAATTATTCCGCGAGCTTCTTTCTTCCAACCGGGCATTGACGGAATAATTAATAAGCATCACGCTAATTACTCAGCGACGGTATTATTAATATTTTCTTCTCACCTTTACGCGGTAATACACTCGCGGTCACCGACCGTAACGATTAATCATTCCACACAGGTACGTTTCTGCACGTTTATTTCTGTATCCATTCATTTCTTAGGTGACACATATTTATTTGTAAAGACCTATCCACATTTTTACACAATGTCAGACTTCAGAGTGTCGTGTGTCTCTAATTAGAAGTACAGCAATCGTAATAATGCCGAGGAAACGAAGAGACTTACCACGTTCATTACATCTTTTACGTCCGTGTTTTTTTTTTCTGCGGTGCAGCGCGGTATTCTTACTTACAGGGATTCTCGCGGGACGGAAAATTCGGGCCGGCAAGAGAGAGTCGGTCGATATCGTGGACGAAGCGCGGCCATCCATGCAGCGACCGGATAACCGGTCGAGTCACTGAAAAATTCCATCTTCCCGTCCGGATATCCCGGGAGTCCTATCGAGAATAATCACCGAAAGGGAAGCAAAGAAAATTAGTTTCGATCGCTCGATCCCCAGTTCGGTATCGTCCGCTCCCGACCGACGAATTTCCGGGACGGGATTTACACGACGGGTTTTATCAACCGCATACTAAAATATTCAATTATGTGCTTCTCCTTTCTCCTCCCCCTTTTTTTTTCTTTTACTGCCAGGCTTCACGGCCGGATGTAAATGTCGAAAAGTCGCGACGAATATCGCGTTGCGCGTCGGGAGACTTACTGTTAATTCTTTGTTCTCCCTAGCGGGGAAAACACTCGAGTTCTCGAGTTTATGCATTATTGCCGTTATAACAGGCTACAACGAGAAGTATTAATTGTATAGAAAATTAATCCCTTAGCTGTGAGAGAGGATCGTTCGTTTGTAACATTTGTGATAGTATGTGCCAAGTAACGTTTGTGTATTAAAAAGTTTGACAAGTTTGATAAAAAATATATACATATGTATATAAAATATGTATACAGAGTGTTTCTGAAATAACGCCCACTAATCATACAATGCTATTCTTAGCAAAAACTGAGTCGAAAAGTCCTGTACCATTTTGCAATTTTTGCATATTTTTTTTAGTCGTTCAATGAGCAAAATGTCTAAAACCGACCGTGTAAGACAACTTTAAGATATCTTTAAGAGTTCTTTAAGAAACATCGTCAAAATATTTCACAAAGAACACTGAAAGATATCTTAAAATTATCTTACACATCGATTTTATCTGTTTATTCAGCAATCTTTAGAAATTAATATCTCGTTAATTATCCCGAAAATTGCAAAATATAACAGGACTTTTCGACTCAGTTTTTTATTAGGAATAGCATTATGTATGATTAGTGGGCGTTATTTCAGAAACACCCTGTATATATAGGGTGTTCATAAAAGACACAAATTTATACGTTGGATTTACACAGAGTGTTAATGGAACCAAGTAGATATATATAAAAGAAAGATTAATATAAATTTTTGTCCACAACACATGGAAAGAACGACTTTGTTGATGTATCTAAAAATTTAGATCTGAAAATAATTTCATCGAACCGTCAGAAAAGTTATCTAGGAAGCTCAAATATGATGTCCAAGAAATTTTAACATTCTAACAACCAGTTGGAGCGTTCTATATATTATTTTTATATTTTAACGAAATTATTTTCATATCTGTGTCGAATTAAATTTTTAGTCGTTCCTTCCATGCAAAAATACTTTATTAAAAAATTCTAAATATTCAAAAATTTATAAGCAGGAGTATTTTTATTAGTAATGGTTTATGACAAAATGATAGAAAGAGGAATCAGCTTTAGGAATATATTCAAAATAATTTTATCATGATTTCTATAATAATACAATAGGAACATTCGAAGAATTCGACAGTCGTTAATTCGACGAATGAAAATTTGCATTTTTGCAGAAGAAAGAAGTTTCAAAAAACTATTGTAATTATTTATGAAACATATGTAGGTACCTTAGATCAAGATATATAAGCAATAACTGAAAGTTATACTTGTTTCTGACTCAGCAATTCCGTTTAACGAGTTGTAGAAATAAGGCTACTCGCGAATCTTTGAAAGTTAATAAAGCATTTTGAACATATATGAATTTATTTCAATTACTGGACTTTAGTAACATTTGTATAAATACTTTAGTATAAATTCGATCCCATCTTTATAAACACTCTGTATATGCGAATGCGCTAGGAATTGTTCCTCTAATATGTGCCAGCATCGCTAAATTTACGAGCGAAACATCAGTTGTTTTTCATTCTCTCGGTGAATTATGTATCTCCGGCAAATATTTCATTAATACAATTATGTTATATTGGTGCAAATATCATGTACCGACTGAACCATCGCGTGATAGCGTGCGATTATATCCGTTTATATTGTATTATTGTGTAACATTATCAAAGTTCTATTTGCTAGATATATAGAGCAATAGTAATATGCGAGTACTGCGAATAATCACCGCTTATACATTTGCCTGAGTTATTAACGCTCCATCATTTATAGATTATACATTTTGTTTTACTTCCGGTGTTTAGATTTCCATTGTCTAGAAAAAAGAAAGAAAAAAGGTAAATATGTTATGAGCGGCGTTTCGACATGACGCGCGTAGCCGTCATCTGTCTCTTTGAAGGTTGTATATTATAGTTTATAATTTTCAATCTGCGGTTCGCTGACTTTCACACGTAATGAAAGGTATTTACGAGCGTCATCATCTAGTTTCCGCTGCGCCGTGGACCGAGCTGTTTTGGTCTGTTTATCGAAATCTGCAGCCTTTCGCGAAATCGCGTTTAAATAACGATCAATACTAATCGATGAAATGATTTGTTGTTCGCACATTTTCACAAGATATTGGCTCATTACTATAATAAGGCCGACTAGATTGTTATCATGCGCTCGATCGAATCAATACACTCAATCCGGTTAGACGATCACACGCGTACGTAAGGAGCACACAAGGATACATTCCAATTATGTCGATCAATTTCACTTATCCATTTGAAAATCACCGGCCTTTACTTTCCTCGACTCGTTACTTTATTCTTCCTTTCAACGTAGCAAATAGTCATTACACTTTTATTCTTAATTAAACGGATGATAGTTTCTGCTATCGTTTTGTGGAACAACAGTTTCTAAGCGATAGCTTCATCAGAAAAACGCATACTGATGCAAGCAATTAGAGAATCCCACGATAGCTGACTGCATGACAAATGAACTCGACATCGACATATATCAGCATTCTGAAAGACTGCATGATTAAAGACTGAGATCTCGTTTTTCAAGTTTTACGATAATAAAGTTGCAATTTATTCTTGCTGAGAATATTATTCCTACTGACAGTAATTCTAAAAGATAACAGTATTAAGGTATTAATTTATATTTTATTTTTGAAAATATTTTAAAATCTTTAAAAAATCAAAATGAACTTTTGTTCGATTTGTCACACAGCGTCATTTTTACAGTAATTCAATCGTGATTACTAAGAATAATTTTAAAAATAATAATATTAAGAATTGTTACATATTTATAATTTGTACTTTAAAATATTTCAAAGTTTAAAAAGTAAAAAAATGATTTTTTGTTCAATTCTTTCACGGGTCCGTTTTTATATTATATTATCCGTTTTTATATTATTAATTCGATCGTGAATACTAAGAGTAAAAAATTGTAAAAATAAAAGTACTAAAAATTGGAACAAATTCAAATTTTATATTTAAAAATATTTTAGAAAAGGTTTAAAAAATGATAAATGCTTTTTTGTTTGACGGCGTCGTTTTTATAGTAGATAATTTGTGATAGCGCAAAAATCTCGCCATACTTTAATAACGTGCACGCTTTGAAGTTAATCAGCAAATTAAAATTGGTTTACTCACCGCCGATGACGATGAAATCGTATTGATAATTTGGCGGATTTATTGGTTTTACACGCTCGCACGTTTGAGATACCTTCTCCTGGGATTGTATAAGTAAATCCAACATCGTCATAAATATCAAATATTGTGATCCCGGACAACCTTGGGCAAGGTTCGGTCCTGATATCGGGCATGTTGGACCAACCGACACATCGAACGACGACATTCTGCGAATAATAATTATCATTAGAGTATCTGCAGCTGAACGATAATCGTATTATTAAATGGAACAAATGAGTTTGTTGAAGCATTTAAAAGTTTAGCTGGATGTAGATCTGAAAGTAATTTTGTTGAACTATCAAAATAATTTCGTAGGAATCTCAGACATGATAAGCAGTGCTGCAAAAGTTTTGATATGCTAGCTTGAGGATTCTACGTATTTATTTTGATGATCCAACAAAATTATTTTCAGATTTTCAGATCTATAGCTAAAGTTATATCTCAGCAAAATCGTCTTTCATAACATGACTTGCTTCACAAAAAAGCTATTTTGCTATTGTTTTTATAATATTAACTGATAATTTGGAATATATCAGTAAAGAATAGTACCAAGGAGAGCCAAGATGAACGCGTGTAAATAAATTTTATTAATATAATACAACAAATTATAGACGTTTCTAATTCTTCTCAATAGGTATATCAAAAGAATTAAAATAAAGAAAAAGTCTCAATACTGAATATAGTCATATAAAATGCAACATTAAGAGAAAATATTCTGTGACGAGATATAGTATTGTACAAGATTTTTTTTTACAAAAATATGTATACTGTTAAATGTTTTGAATTTAAGTAACATGTAACGGAAACTTGTAGACATGAGGCAACACTGAAAAGTAATAAATGATTTAACTGAAAACTAAATTACAATAAATCTTAAATGTAATGAACATGTGCATTAAATTTCTTGCAAATCAATATAAAATTTATAAAAAATACTTAAAATGTCATGTACATGTACATGAATATACTTTTCAGTTACAAACACATTAAATTTAATGTAATATCATAAAATTAAATTCATGTAATGGAAGCTTGTGTAACTTAAAAATACATTAAATTTTAATATTTTTGTCAGTGTATTGTTCAAGCGCATGTTAATTGATTTTTCAAATTAATTGAGAGAATATAAATAAATTAAAAATAACGTACAATTTTGATGAGAATAACGAAATTTTTACTTACATGACAAATGTCTAGGTGATAAATCCGTTATTCACGTAACGAATCGAACGCTCAAGCATATGTGAAAGTCTTGATTGAACTGAGGCGTATATAAATAATGGTCGCGTTCAGCAGACCTCATAACGCCCGCTGCTATTGGATGATTTAGAAAAATACACCAATAGCAGCGAGCGCTCACGGATTCGCTCCGCAACAGTTGAGTCTGCTGAACGCGACCATTTCGAAGAACAACAAAAAAGAGGCAAACACACTCAGAGAAAGGTTTCTTTAATTCAAAAGAAATGTTTCTTTGCTATACGGTTAAAGAAAAAATTTCTTTGATTTGAACATAATTTTTTAAAATCAAATAAATTATTTAATTTCAAAAAATAATGTTTAAATTAAAAAAATGATGCTCAAATAAAAAAAATTGTTTCTTTAACCGTATAACAAAGAAATATTTCTTTGAATCGAAGAAACCTTTCTCTGGGTGCATCAAGTCTTTTTAAATAAATTTAAATACAGTGGATCAAGAGATTCCGTTTCATTTTTATAGCGTTTTTCATTGGCAAAACTAGTGCGCACTCAGTACACATTAAAGCTGTTGTACACTATTCTAATCTAAATATAAAAGTGAGATATCTCAATTGATAAAATGCTCAAAATTTATTTTATCAAATAGCACAATAAAATATATCGAATATTTCACGGTTTAATTCGTTTATATATTTTTATATAGACATATATCTTTACATCGATTTTTGTACAACGACTTTAAAGTGCACTGAGTGCGCACTAGTTCTGCCAATGAAAAACGCTATTAGTATTCAAACCGTTAATTTATTTCTTTTTTAAAAATCATTTCTGAAATCGATCTTTTGTGTAAAATTTTTCTTTATCTAAAATTTCAACTTCCAATCAAACTCGTGAGAGAATTCAAGTCTAAATGTGCAATAATAACCGAATGTTGCGTCGTATTCTAATTAATATAATTTTTGTGTTTATTGATATGCGTTTTTTATATTCTTCTAATAGTTTGCCCGTAAAATGCATCGTAATCCTTGCAATCTATTCTATATACTACATTAAAGTGAGATAAAGTCGGGAGATCGGAATAAATGTAGCAGAATGCATAATGTCTTTATTATGATTGCTATTCTAAATGTTATTGTCACGTTTATCCCCCGTCATGTATACTTGTCGATTGTAAAAAGAGACGACGGCGAGAGTGTGATCGTAAATTGATTGCGATATTTGGTACACTTAACAGATCAATGCATGGAAGCGCAATAACGCGAAACCACGTAAAGCCACGATTTACGCGTCGCATGACGTGAGCCCGCAATTCCAACTATCGTACAAAATCATATTTAATTGGCGTTTACTAGCTGCCTGTCACTACGACATTTCGTACGATTTCTAGTTTTGTTTTTTCAGAGGCAGTTAATGTTCGTATCGGTTACAAGCTAATCAGAGTCAGGGACTTTTATCGAAACTGTCGCGTAAATTCACTTTTTCGCCCAGAGGAACTTGACGCGAAGGAAAAACCCGTATACTTAACTTTAAGCGAGAAATCTGCCGTTTTAATGTATAATATATTAACCCAATATTTCGCGTTCGAATTTAAGACCCATCGATTATTCATTCCTTGTTTTTTTAGACGAGCAATCTATGTCGCGACATTAATTACCATAAGCTTTCGTCCGCAGCGACACGCACGCAGCGGAAGAGCATAGCGTTTAACATAAATAAATATTCCCTTTAATTAACGGGAAGAGTTAATAGGATTGTAATTAACCGAGCGTGTTAATTAATTCATCCCTAATTAACACTACTGCCTTTCGGTACCATTACGCGCGTGCATTAGCGCCCAGAGGAACGAAATACGGGGCCACAAAGAGTCGTCGCGCGATCTAAGCGCAATGATTATCGCGATCAATTTACGTAATTTGTCGTTCGTGCACCGTACGAAAATCGCATATTACTTCTTTCGCCGATGCGGGGGACCACCTCCGCATAAAATCGTGCCGATGTTAATTAACATGCGCTAATTTCGTAACGTCGAAACCCCCTCGGGTCACGTGAATCACGAATGACACGAATGGGATCGCGTTTTATGTCCACCATTTATAATGTACACACATCAAACTGTTGAACATATATGGCGAATGCGCGTATGATTTATTGCAACCGAGCTACAACACGAGATTGTGCAAAAAAGAGAGGAGGGGGGAGGGGGAGGGGGAGGAAAAAAGAGGAAAAACACGATAGGGCCCGCGGTTAGCGCAGACACAAATCGATAAGCTCCCCGTACTCCGAAACCTTTTTCTGCGAGAGCGGGACGAGTTCTCGAGCGTTAACAGTCATACAATTTAGATATTGCGATAACGCAGGTGTTGCCGAGGGGGATTAAAATGATAAATTGGGATCAATGAGAAGAAGTCGGGAAATAAAAAAATAACGCAGATTGACTCTGAGTTGTGAAACATTTCACAAAAAAAAAAAATAATACTAACGTTACACTGGCTTGGGAACACAGCTCTCCTCTTGATGAATCTTTTGTCGATGCACTCCGGTACACACGTGACCCGGTAAAAGCTCGCACGTGTAACGCACAGCTTTGATGCAGCAAACGAGCAAAGTGTAACTGTAAGACCTCTCACTGTGGAACCGCTATTTTATAATTCATCTCCCACTCTGTCAGTCCGATTCCCCGCCGAAGGCACTCACCATAGATCACGTCAATGAATCCGCACGATCGTAAAGGAAAGGAAAAGTCCCGTGTAATTTTTGTTTTTACTGGAAGTGAGATACGCCTCGGTAATAAATGACAGACGATCGATAATACGTGATGGCATCTTCGAAGTTTTGCACGAAGAAGTACGATGCGTAATACAACTCAAAGTCTAACAATGCAACGGTGATGCACTTTTGGAAATTCCGGTGATGGAGTTTCAGTAATTGAGAAAATTGATATCGGTATAAATTTGAAATTGTTCGTTCTTTTATTATCTCCTTAAAAACGTATAAACAGTTTCGAAGTTTTAGATTATAAATATTGGAAATGGATCTAAAATAAAAAGTCTTTACGATAAAAATTCTCATCTCTTAGATATTTTCATTTTCAAGTTTATATGCTGCAGGGAATATTAAGTATTATAATCGACGAATAAAAGTGAGGTATAATGATAAATGAAATAATATAAACGCGAAGATTGATTATCTACTTATAAAGTAAATCGTTTCTCGTTTCATTAAATGCGATTTTATCTTGTATGGATGAAATGTACGTTTTTTGCAGCAGTTTGGTTGTTATTTCAATACGACGAACTCAGTGGAATAATTCAAACTTCACGTTAGAATTCTGCATTGTGCATAAAATATTTATAGTAATATATATGTGAAACTGCGAATCTCATCGTAAAATATAGTGTGTCCGTGCAATCACCTAAACACGATAATATCGATAATAGAAACAGGATATATAAAATTGATAATTAATGTGTATCCATGAATCTCAATCAATTCAGCATCTATATATCATTTCATTGAATTGAACAGTAATCGTGAATGTCACGGACTCATTTTATGTAGGTAATTACAAAAACTTGGTTCAATCACGTATTAAATGCACAATAAATGATGTAAAAAAATAACCACATCTAATCAATCGATTAATGTGGTTGAATTGCTTAGTAAGCAACATAATGTGAATATTACTTTGAAACTAAGCAATTTAACACAGATATAGATTGATTAGATGTGGTTATTTTTTTACATTATTTTTTTGTGTCGTAACGGTATCTATACCTGTTTTTAGCATTCAAGTCGACCATCACGTTATTTGAACTCGAATACTGCAAAAACGCAAAACTGCAGGATTCGCTGTCGCGCTTCGACTTTGACTGTGCGTTTTTGCTACACTGAGAAAGTTGTTGATTTAAAAAAATATTAGTTAATTCCCCCCCCCCCACTAAATACGGCGGTTATGGGCTGCCAAATAAATATTTGTTAATTCAAACAAATAACTGTTTTAAAAATTATAAGATTTTGTTGACATAACTCATATATATGTATATCTAAATACATAAATATTTGAACTAAAAAATCGCAGTACTAACTATAAACGCATTTAGTCAAATTAACAATTTTTTTTTCAATGTAATATCATATATGATCCGCTTGAGAGCTTAGAATCCCATCGAATTCTGCAGTAAAGACGGCTATGAAATCGCTTAATTGCGGAAGATGGAGAGAAAGTAATTAGCCGTGTCGGATGAACCTATGTCTGACGACATAGCCATAACGTCAACATTAAGTTACGCGCCATCGGAATCGTCCGAGCATTAGTTGTTACGCATAATCGAAAGTTATGCGTTGTGCTGTAACTTCCGATCTGTGAAATTAACACATTTTATCAAAATAAAAAAAATAACAGTTCCAGTAGCATTTTTCATAGTTCTACAGTTCCTTATAAAAATAAAAAAAATGTTCTGTATTTTTTACAATAAAAAACTAAAATTACAATTTATATTAACCCTCGAATAACACACTTATTTTCGGTACCTTTGGACGGCACACATGGGTCATTCGTGTCCGACTCGATTTTAAAGCTCTTAAAGTGCTCGAAAAATTCTGTAAAAATTCACACGTATTCTTTAAGGTCTCTACTAAATTATTCTGCTATGCAAACATTGGAAAAAATCACAATAAAATAATGTACGGACAATGATCGTAATTCGTTATTCGGTATTCGTATTATATAAATTGCGCACTAACTCCCGCGCTGTGTAAAGCTCTTATTGTCCATACATTATTTTATCGTGTTTTAATCTCGAGAGTCCGATTATTTTTTATTAGAAAAAATGTTTAGAAAAATTGTGAAAATTACTTTCTGCACCAGAAAAAGAAAATAATTCAGTGTTGATATAAAAATTGTAACTTTGCTATATATGTACAAAAAAAATTATTGTAGGATGTTTTTGTACAGATATCATAATTTACAAAAAAAAAATATTACACGAGCCAGATGCAAAAAAAGTACAATTATTTGAGCATCTAAATATGTCATATTTTTAATGTGGACAAATAGAGTATTTTTGAAGAAAAAACAGTTTTTGATTTTATTAAAGTACAAAAATGATTATTTTTGATGCAAGCAGAAATATTAAAAAAGTGATTACAGAATATTAAATTTTTTTATGGTATGCATTCGCTGCATATCGGTGACTGTGGACTTCGCATATCAACTTCCCGCAGTGAAAGCATATAGCCAAAAAATATAGACACGATAAGATAAGTCTACTCAATATAAAAATAGCAAAATAACTGAATGTACTGAAGCTGGTCAAATATATATTGACCGAAACGTTTACTTATTTTATATTAAATACATGTTTTAAGCAAATTACATCAAGCGTTGTGGCTGTATGCTCTTTATTGTTTATATTCAAAATAACTGAATTCACTTACTTGTAGAAAAGACACCTTCCGACTATAGATATGGGTCTCTCGATCCCTCATGCAACTTTGTGACTGTGCTACTCGACAACATATAGAGATTCCCTGTCGCCGTTGCTTCTCTATATGTATTCTTCCCCATCACAAAAATTTTTCTCGTGGGGAGAGGGTATAGGACCATGTGCACAGGTATATGAGAAATAAGAACTATTAAAAATAGCATGGATACGAAAGACCCATGTGTGCCATTCGGGGGTTAATGAGATAATTTACAATGGTCTTGATTCTTTAAATATACTTAAGTTGCAATTATATCTACTATCTACCGAAGTTTCGCCTGTTATCATTTATGATGACTTTTAATAAACATTGCACGCACAAAAACGGCGAATGTGTCATAAATAACATCACGAGATGATGTCTAACGGAATAACAAGCATTTAATCTATAGATAAAAAAATACAAAAAGACACTGTATGTGAAAAATAGAATTTTAAAACTAAAAAATAGGATATATATAAAATAAGTGGAGTATTATTTTACATTCGTTGTTTTTCTCTCTTTCTCAGTTAACAATATGACATATTATCATATATGATAAAAAATATATAATTTTTAAAGTAAAAATAAATACATTTTGACTTTTTTATTTGTTCGTTACTGTCACATGATTGTTTTTTGTGCATTGTTATATTTTAAAGTATTTATAAAAGTTCAAAAATGTTTTATAAAAGTTTTTCGATTATATTACGATACTGTCATGTTTTATTGCGCTTATAGGTATTAATAAAGCTGATTGTAGTGTAACAGTTTCGGTTATGTTTATACTGTGACGTCATTGATAAAATATTTAAACATGAAGTAGCTGTTATCAGTGCTGCTTACAACATATTTTTAATCTCACTTCTAATAATAACAATTCACGTAGGACGCGAAGGTGCTCGCCTGTCTGCCGTAACGCATTAATGTAACGTTAAATCAACGTTACGTCCTCACAGACGTGCTCACGCGCGCGATCGTAAATCATAATTCTATAATTTTAACTCGGCGGTGTAGTAAATAAGGAACATATTATTTACGTACGTCGCGCTCATTTATTCACGCAGTCAGGGAGCGTGAAGCGCTCGGTGTCAGCGAAATGCGGAACAGCGTATATACTTCTTTGTACACGCAATTGAGGCATAACGCGCGTCTGAATGATGGCTCTTAAGCACGCATACGTGCGACACATTCTCTCGTGAATCACAACTTTTTTTCAACCCATGAAATCGTTTGCGTAATTAAACCTTGATACTGATAAAAGCAGGGAGAAGAGGGCTGATAGAAATTTTCCGATTCAATTACAGAGTAAGTGAGCTTTTGTGTCTTTGAAGTTACGCAAGAAAGACGAAAGTTATACGTGATACATTAAATATGCATAGTGCGCGAGGCGATTGTCGCATTGCGACTGAATAAATCACAGATATCTATTTTCTGATCTGAATATTAATACACGTACACACAAATACACAAGTGCGTTCGCTGTTACCAGATTTTGAAAACTCTCGAAGATCACGTTATATTTGTACCGTATCTAAGTTGCTTAAAAAAATGATTGCAAGTATGTATAGTCGATAATTAGCCTATGCGATACAAAATATTCTATCAAAAAAATTGTGAAGCGTTGCGTATGATATGACATTTTTTGAGTTAATTATACTTCGAATAATTTACGATTCAGATTTCAGGATGCTGTTTATATTTTTACATATCGTGCAGCTTGATTTTTCGTTCTTCTTTATTACGTTTATATAGTCATATAATATTTTTTGTAATAAATTTATTAACAGTTTCATCATATTAACATCTTTATAATATGATACTTGATGGTAGCATCAAATTATTAAATTGCTTGTCAATTTAATTCGCGATTACTAGAGTAGTTTTAATTGCGTTTGTAGTCCGGAAAAACAATTCGGTGCGCAGTTCTAAAAAGACTACAATATGCAAATACATATATAGCGTATATTAGTAATTCAAGATTGAATTATTTTAAAGCAATAAAAATCCAGCTTCAACCGTAATAGGCATTTTTCTAGTATTGTGTTTCTCACATATACGGTCTAAAATAAAGATTCTTAATATAAATAGTTTAGCCACACATGTAGCCACGTTGCAAAATATTTATCTTTAGCTGTGCGATACTCTAATTACTATTGCAAAATGTTTTTCGGTGTTCCAATAATACTTCTGAGGCGTATTTAGGTAGACGCGCATGATACCTCGTAAGTGCTCGAGGCCAACTTAATTAAACAAGAGCTCTTGTATTGGCAATTAACATTACTGAAACATCAATTAACATTGAAGAGACATTTGAGGAACAGGTGAATTTTACATACAAGATGTTGGATAAAACCCTGAATTTTTAATTAACAGAATCATGCGCATAAAATAATTTACGCAAAAAATTGCATTGTACGATATTCCATATATTATTTCTCTCTTATAACATCTGTGTCATTGACTTGTAAAGATGTGCTTGTCACAATTAAGCATGGCCTTAATGAGTCTCAAGCGTCTTCGTGGATTCGATTAGGCATTTAAATACATTTAACGCAAACATCGAATTACCTTCGCATTCGGGACAAGATTATTTTCGCCGGAATGTAATATCCGCGTTAATTTCGCACGTGTTCGCTACCGCATTATTTCGCGAAATAACGCCGGGGCGCGCGTTCGACGTACGTATTAATGGAATCGCGGTAATCCGTATAGTTTGCGAAATGGCGGTCGCCCGGCGGGCGTCCACTGCTTTAACACACCGTGTCAATTTAACGGGAAACAATTCGATCTTCGCGAACGAATTATTAACGCGGTGCCATCGAAAAGTCGCGTCGATAAAGCGCGAAACGACACTCCCTCATCCCTCTCACGGTAATCATGATATAATAATATAATCGTATACGTGCGTGTATATAAAAGATAACGACGCCGTGCACTTAATTACAATTCGTGCGCGGGTGTGCGAACGTGTGAACACCCTCGAAACGAATCAACACTCTTTCGTTCGTTTTGCACGGCGGAATATGGCCATTACCGAAATTAGCGTTGCCGATTCGATTACACACGGTTATTATTACGTTGATGGTATGAGCGAACGCCGAATGTGCGCGCGTGCGCGATTGTACACATTTGATGCATTCGTCGAGATCAAAGGCAGATCGGCGATGCCGGTGTTTCGCGACGCCTCTAATGGGAGATCAGCTGGAATTTTATGACGTTGAAAAAACATCGCATTACGCAAACGCCCGAGCGATAACGTTATCGGATTTCTCACAAAAAAATCCATAGATATCAGAGATGCGTTGGATTACAGATGGCAGAATTCATAATTGTCCGTTGAATACTAAAGCGCCCTGAAAAGTTATGTCCCGATGATAATATCAAGAGCTCCGGAAAGCTTTCATTTGCCGTCCACCCTTAAAGCATATGAAGATGATTCCGCGAAGCAATTATAATTAGTCTAATAGCGTCCTCGTATTAATTTTGCTAATTTAGAAATACATAAATTACAATAGGTAAGAATCAATAATGTAATCAATAATTTAAACAAGACTACAATTAAAACTCTTTATAATCGAGTACAATAAAAATGGGTTAGAAGGAATAGGCGCTAAACTGTGTAGGATTGTAATGGAACAGGACAGATTTATTCTAATTATAATTATAATTCTAATTATATATATTATATACATATATATATGTATATATGT
>NW_017296059.1:5104302-5107277 GCF_001594075.2 Trachymyrmex cornetzi
ATATATATATATATATATATAGTTTAATTTATTCTATTATAATTTTCCTGAAGTATGTACTGCGATATTTTTAATTTTCCTCGCTAAAAATATATAAAAAATTAAACGAAGCCATACATCGTAATAATAAATAGTTAACTTCTTTGTAATAAATATTTGTAATGATCTGAAATAAAAACATCTCTTGTAGAAATATTAGTGCATGATTTACAACGTCTGTTTCAATATTTATAAGTAGGACTCTTAAAATTCAAAATGTAATAATTGGAAACAGGGCTAATAAGAGTCGTATATAAATTATAAATAAACTAACGTCTGTTTCTTTAAAAAGTATATATATTATAATAATATAGCTCAATAAAAATAAATCAATGCTGACAAAATATAGAAGCGCTATGAACCATAACTTTTAATATTCAATAAGCAAACAAGTGACAAAAGGGATCATCTAAGAGAAAATAAATGTTAAATCCGTGTAACAAATCAAACTAACCAAGACTCCTTAAATCATGTCAACATTTCTTACTTCTTGTATAATATTTACTTAACCATTAAAATGTCACTTGTCCAAAATTTATTTTTGTTTGTACATTGATAATGATACGATTGTTGTCGAAACATATGTTTGTTTATTGAATATTAAAAGTTATTGGTTCGTAGCTCTTCTATTTTATCAGTATTAGTCTATTTCTTTCTACTCCATTTTTTCATTTTATAATATAAGAACATTATCATTATATCGCAGGGTGTAACATAATTTAACACTTGGAAGTAATAAAAAGAAGATAAGTTTATAGAAGCGATTTATTAAGTGTTGTGTAATCAGGAATACCTTAAAATTTCCGAGAAAGTATTAATAGCTGTTTGCTCTTTAAAAATAGCAGAAACCGCAGCTGGCGCGTAATTATCCGCATACGCGCGCGATCGTTACCTGCGTGAAATCACTTTCGGAAATTATACGCCTGCCGCGAAGTTGATCTCGGATTTATGCGACTTGTCGGACAATCAGCGAGTCGCGAGAGAAAAATCGCTGTGCCTGTCCGAGACAATTCAGGGAGTTTCGTCGAGCAGATCTTTTAATGCGTTCCGTGTCACTGAGCGTATCGATTATCTTCGCGATCTATCGTGGCGGAAGCTCTCGCGATGCTAAATCAGACCATGGAGTCTCCTTTTTTAAAAATATTTATGCAAAATATTATATATATATATTTTTTTTAAATGCTTAATTACCATTTTTTAATATCAAAAATTTTTTTTAATTAAAAAATCTCCTATGGGTATAAAAAACATACATAAATCCCATATTATTCTTTGTTTGTATTAATATAATTTTAAATAAAACGTTTTATGAATTATACATTTAAATAATGCTTTTCGAATTTAATACTGATTTAATTTAAATACTTTATTTTTTCGTATTTGATTTAAAAAAAATTTGTTTGCGGCGTGTCAATGGTCCCTACTTGATAAATTTCTGGATCCTCCAATGAAATTAGCCAGATCGGCATATACTTTTTGCCATTCCGGACAAACCTTGAGGCGTATTATTTCACGCATTTCTTACGGCGGATTTACGCGAGAATCATATTCGATCGGGGAACTCCGCTACGCTGACGAGCAATGGGACTTCCGGTTTTTTTTCAAATTTCTCGCGATCGTCGCAAAAATCTCCGATAAAATGCAACGCATGCACTGACGATGCTCGCGCATTTAATAACTCATCCGCGTCCCACGGTCTCTTTTGAAGGTGTGAGAAGAGTAAATAGACCAGCTTTCATTAACGTCGCCGTAATGCGTTAAGTGGAATGGAGTTCCTGATGTCGCTTTTGACAGGATGGTGTTTGAATAAGTCGCACGTGGAGAACGTAACACGCAGATTCCGGCGAGGTTTCAGGAAAATTCTCGTTGCCTCTTAAAATATTTATAGTCGCTGTCGCTTTTATTAAATCTGCTTAAATTCATCGTAATCCATGTAATTAGAAAATTATCAGCCAGCTGAGAAACGTTTCTCTCCTCGTCGTGCGAAATATTTTCTTGAAAGAAGAAAATATTTTATTATCTTTCACCGACTACTTATTTTTTTTTACAAAATGTAATCTAGAATGACGGTATAAATATATATCAGCATACTTGTTTTTAATGTAAATTCCGTGAACAACAATAATGCAATGTCATACAAAATTAATATGTATAATAAAACACTTGAAGTGTCTACGAGCTTATCTCGGGTCTGAAACAATGATAGAAGGACATGCATAAAAATACTGGCGCTTCCGCATGACTTAACTTCATCGTAATTTTCAATTTACCTCGCTGCAGGTTTCACGGGTAAACTACAGTCTCGCTTTCTATATTTTTGCTTCACAGAGCGCGTTCCGAGTTCGGCTCGACCGCTCTTGTTAATTCCCTTAGGCACCAACACACGACCTCCAACGGTCTGTGACGGTAATTTCCGCAGCGTCTTGCACCCTCAAGTTTTCTTCCCCGTCCGCAAAAGCCACGGATCTAATCGGGCTGGACGGCCTCTCTTTAAGACGCTGTCCAAACCAGCAGACGGCACCGAGTACTCGGTCGAAAAAGCGGCTCGCGTTTCTTGCGAGCAATTTAAGAGTTTCCGTGAATTGGTGTGTGTAAGACTGTACGTTCGTTTATCTTAATTCTAAGACGAGTCGAGTAAAAAAGGTCCTCTTTTGTTTCTACGTTCGTTTGTTTGGCGTCACAAGAGTGCCGTCTTCCTCGTTAACGCTGAAGTGTCTTTTGAATTCATTTTCCCTCCAAGACGTATTGCATTGTTCGCGCAATGCGTTTCATTTTTATACATAATCTTAGTATTTTTTTTCCTTATTGTCTTTTATCCTGGCCGGTACACGTGGCGGTTGTTACACGCGAAGATGTTACACGCGAATCGGATGCTCGAAGAAACTCGTATGTGATCGAGCAATTCCGACCGAATCGATAATCATCTCCACCCGGAA
>NW_017296059.1:5107304-5166848 GCF_001594075.2 Trachymyrmex cornetzi
GCCGCGTCGAAGCTCGCTGCAAAATTTCCCGTCGTAAAAACGGCGAAGAATGGGTCGTGATTTTATAAAACGCGTGTTACGTGGGCAATGATGCTATCGTCACGATGACAAAACACATATTACAGCGGCAAAATAAAACCCGAACCGCGACCACGTTCGTTAAGTGGACAATTGTTCGTCGTTAACAAGATGAAAAAAAAAATGAGATTCCGGTTCGTTGAACTCCGTCAAATAAAGTTGAAAGTAAGGGCAAATATTACATCCTGTCCTTGCTCTGCCCTATCTGCCTTTCCGTTTGTTATACAGGTAAAAAATCATTATCTGCGAAATAAAACGCGTGTAAACGCGAGACCGATTGTCGGAACGTGTTTTTTTTACGCTCGTCACTTTTTTTTCTTCTTTTCGTACATCGCGAACGAAGCGGATATCGACTGCATATCTATTATCTGCCTTCGAGTTTCTGTCAGCAATAAATACGACGATTGATAATTATCGCTGTTTCTTTTTTTTTTTTCACTATTATTTTTGCTTAAGGTTTTTACGCAATTATTATATACGATCATCATTTGCGAGCGAAGGATTGTTTTACTATTTAAACACACATATCGCACAGTGATTTGTATGGAAAAGTTGGTTGAAAGTTATTTTTATATTCTGTATAAATATCTCAGACAATTAAATCTACAAAATAATAGATCGATATGCTTTTTTTGCTTACTGATGCAATATTAGGTTTGTTTAACTTATTAAATTATTTATATATATATATTTAATTAAAATTAATTAATTTCCATTTTATTTTATGAAAAATTTTATATGAAATTTTTATAACAAGTATACATATAATTAGTAGCACATTTTAAACTAATAAAATAATTTAACCAACTTTTTTGATATAAATACCCCACATCGCGCGATTTGCAATACATTTATCATGGTGACACAAAGAGAAACAAAGAACGAGCGGAGGAGAATCGGGCTCTAAATAAAACGGATGATGGGATATTAGCGCGTACAAGTAATGCATATATTAACGAAGTTCTTATCCTTTCCGAGCGTTCGTTTGTTTCTCCACCCCTCTGAAGTCTAAAACTTCCCTTGGGGGATATGAGTAAACACTCCGAAGAACTTACGAGAAGAGGAAGAGAGAGAGAAAGAATGAGAGGAGGGGGAAAAAGAGAAAGAGAGAACGCGGGAATTACTATCCGGAACTGCAAAGAGAGTCGTCAGTGCAGTAATCAACGGCGTAAAATGCTTGAATGCCATACAGCCTTCCCAAAGAAAAGGAGCAATGAAGTATTATTTTACATCTCTGTATAATTCCTGTCCATTAATATTATTACGGTCACATAATATTATTCCTAATTTTTCTGTGTCAAAAAAATGGGATATTATATTCCACGTTGGATACCTACTTTTCTAAATATAGCGAACTAATTTTTTATTTATGATTGCAGAAAATAATTGCTTTCTGTAATTCAATCAAATAATAGATATTTTAAGTAATCGAATTGAGATATTGTTCAACTTTTAAGCTTGGTTATACATACAGTGGATATGAGCTTTGCTAAATGCTCATCATATTCTTTGCAGTTATATTTCATTCAGTATGCGCGGTAATTTGATTGAATGCATGAAGAGAAGAATATCTGTATTTAATAATTATATAGATTCTGCATAGATTTAACATTATGTGAGATAAAAGCATTTAGCTGTTCAATTTATAAGGGATTTATCTAAATGGAATGCATTACACCATAATTGTGCACGAAATCTCGTCGCCATTATGCTATCACAGAATGCACCGGAAATCGATAGCAAGGTACTTTTAGTAATCAGCATCTCGTTACTTAGCAAAAGAATGTACTCAAGTATTTTTTTTTAATACTATAATGTGATGCGAAAATTTCAATTTTTTAAATAAACGGATGAAAGATGAAAAATATATGTATTGATAATTATGTCTGTAACTAAGTAATTAGGATTGAATATTTTAAATATAGAAGATATGAAAATTATATGACGATAGCTACTTGCATTATTAATTTGAAAAACGCAAATAGCGCTATTTTTTTGAATATATAAATAGAATACGGAAATGAGGTCGAACTAATTATCCTAATTGAACGCGCACCTAATGAGTATCGATAAGAATTAGCAGATTCTTTGGACGAACATGTTGCATATATAATGATCGCTGTTGATAAAAATGATTTTATTAATTACGATGGAATGGTTTTCCTCGGATTTAGAGACAGAATATTAATGGTAAAAAATATATATCTTTTCGCGACTTATTAATAAAGTGCTATATTGCATTTTCCTCTATTAACTCCTGCCACATTAATCAGGAGATACGGTAGTGTCTCGGCGCTAAGACAAAGCATATAATCGTAGCGCGAAACACTGTCGTGGTTCCTTTACGCGAGCCGGCGAATTGTGGGGGAGACCGAGATCATTATACCTCAATAAGGGCAGAACCGATCGCGTTGTACGCTTAATCGATAGCTTATATTACACTCTGGTTGTATAATACGTGCTTTTATTTTTTTCTTTACGAGTGAAAATATTTCAACACAAAGTCCGAATCTGAAACTTTTATATTAAGATATGTCATCGTCGTCATCGTCGTCATCGTCGCCGCTACGAAATGGGGGAAATGTTTTTGAAATTTTTGGTGCTAGAGGTAAATGTAGCACTAGTAATACACGATCAGCGAGCGCAATTTCAGCTAATCAGAATTAGCTGTAGCCAGCAACATTTTTTTTCGTGTATGTCTATTAAGCTGGTGGACCCCCCACCATCGAAAATCAAGTTCGGAATAAGTAAAAAATCTAGGTGCTAACTTAGTACACTGTTTCGAATTTTAGTCCTCAAACCGTTCAGCAGGAATTAAAAAAAAGGGGGGGAGGGTCCAGCTTAATGACAAGCTGAATCCTCATAATAAAAAAAAATATATATAGTGGACGTATACAAAAAACAAGTAATAGGAAATTTAGTGCTAATTTAGTGCTTCAAAATAGAGCAAAAATATTTTCAAATATAGCGTTATTTCAAATATACCAACATATATTAAGCACTCCACCGTCGTATACGGCACCTACATTTAAACAGTTGTGACACATGTCTTCATATGTATTCACATCTAAAATGATCTAGATTTTACGTATAAATTTGAAAGATAAGATTCAAATTTGTTACTAACCGTAAAAGGATAAAAATAAATAAATAAATAAATAAATAGTCGTACAGCTTTTGGACAGTTACGCTGTTAAATTTGGAATTGAAAGACTATTTGCTGCACTTTTTGATTTAATATATCACATGATGTACATCCAACAACATCACATGTAATTGCTTCATCGCTGAAGATGGCTCGAATGGAGCTGAAACATTCGATCGATTTTGTATGTAAGAATTGAAATACACTATTGTGAATATCAAACGCACCAATTTTTGCGCTATTATTGCTCTCAATCGCCCGGAAATTTCTGATTGATGATTGTTTTAAATAAATAAATATAATTAACTCATTCCGATCAATGACGTCGAATCCTAAGTTCCATTAACTGCTCGTCAAAAAATTTGGTACTCGCTAGATTTTGGTATTACGATAATCTTTAGATATCGTAGTATCAAAATATATACTAATATACATATTTGTATACAAGTTTGATATCAACAACTGGCGTCAAGTTAAATTCCATACCTCTTCTTCAAGTTCCATACGCTCACAGCGTGTAGGCGCCTCCCTCTCATATACCTGTGCGGGCACACTGATCGTACACAAGGTATATGAGGACACCTACAGTTTAAACGCCGATTCCGAACAAAAGTCTAGCAAGACCGCTCACGCAGGACGGACCTGTGTCTGCCCTGCTTCGGGTATTGCATCATCTTATTAATTTTTTGCTGAAAAGCGTTTCCGGCTATAACTGTGAGCTTGGCCACGTAAATCCAACTAAGTTGGAACCTGGGCCATATAAATAAAGAAGAAGAAGAAGCCGATTCCGAACGGCAATTTTTGGTAGGGAGGTTTCCTGGGCAAGTATACTACTACTCGGTGGTTTGCCATTGCCTTCCGAGAGGAGCTACGAGCGTATGAAAATTTTTCGATTCTGCCGGGGATCGAACCCGGGATCTCTAGTACAGCAGACCAGTGAGCTATCTGCTACACCACGCTCGCGCTCCATACCAATCATACCAAATAAAGAATATAATCCAAGTGGTACTATCCTTAATTTTTGTACAATGAAATCTAAATATACATCTTTGTATTCCTAATTGAAGAATCTTCCTATTCCGATCTAAATGACTTTAATTCGTCTTATATGAAATGTTTATATCGCAATTAATTCAAAGACATTTTCACTTCTAACCAAAGTAATAGTTATTTAATTTTTCTTCGAAACATTATTCAAAACATTATGATAAAATTGCGTTACCTTGTCAATTCAAGTGTTATCACAAAAAATTATTATTTTTCAACTATTATTTTTCTCTCAGTCAGTGTTCGTCTGTCGTGCCAGTTATACATTTTTAATTTTACTTCTTGATTAAGATTTTTATCGACAATATCTTGATGTACTTTACTCTCTGACGATTCTGTTTCATCGTATATTTATGCATAATTACACTGACGATAAAAATAATTGACGAGCATTTTAACATCATGCAAAACATAATGATAAGGCCTTTGCGGTAAGTTTTTTTATCACAGTGACGGTTTGCTTGCTTAGCTTTATTAATATATTTCATCTAATTTATAAATTTGGTTAATTAATTATAACATCAAGAAATTCTCAATAATCGGTCGTTCAACCGATTGCGAGCAATTTCTATTTCTCGATAAAACATTCATCTGGCTGTATATTATCCATTTTATTGCGTTCCTCATTTTAACTATATTACTATACTACTGCAATAAATCGAATATCTAAAGATGGCTCAATCCGGAAGCCAAAACATGTAATAATTATTATTTATGTTTAATTCACAGAGCATAATATGTACTGCTCAAAAAAATTATGGAATAGAACAATTTTGGCATACAAAAATTGGCCAACTTTGACGATAACTTTGCGAAAAATTATCGTAGGGTAACGTTTTTTTTAAATTAAAATTGAAATCTCTACTTTAAGACGCTATGGCCAGATTTTAAGTTTAATGCGCCCCTATACCACTGTAACTCTCAAAATATGAGGGTGTTTGTCGTATTGAAAATTGCAAAGTTTGACGGAACGTATAGACTTGTAAAATTTTTTGGGGGAAGCTCAATGCCATTTGCAGCGACATAAAAAAAATTCGAACTTTCCTCTTTAATTAAAAAAAAATGAGTTGCTGCAATTGTTTTTCGCAAAGTTACCGTCGCATTGTCTTTCCTCAATTTTCTGATATAAACCATAAGAAATAGACAGAAATTATTACACATTAACGTATGTTAAACATTCACATATTCAATATTTTGATTTTTAAAATATTTACCTGGGAGATATATATATATGTTACGAAGACTACTAGTTGAGAAACGGAAATTTACTGTTGTATGTCATACGTTTGCAATCTATATATAGTAATGATAATAATATATCAATTATGCCATTGTTTTGTGTAAGCCTAATATATCAGTAGTCTAATATATTAGTGTAGAATTTTCGATATCTAAATTACTAGAAAATTATGTACATAAGTCACTGTAATGACACTAATGACAAACAATTTTTGTCTTATGTGTACATTGTTCCGTGTATGTGATCAAATAATTGTATAAAATACGTAGAAAACTCAAGGAAAATGAGTAATTAGACCTCAGACTGTATAATTTCCTTTATCATCAAAAATATTTGATAAATAGGAGAAGTCCGGGCAAAACAAATATGGGAAGAGAAATGTGACAGTTAAAATTAAGATCAAAAACTTGTTTTATTCTTATAATTCTATTAATAAAATCAACTTGAAAACAAAATAAAATAGTTTCTTCCAAGGTGCACACATTCTTAGTACCTTTTTTACCTTTTTTTTTTAAATTTGTACATATAATTAAAATTATTATTACTTTTTTTGGAAGATTTTACATATTACTGGAGTTAAATAAACTTTGTAATATAACAATCTTTATGTAATAATTTTTGAAAGAGAATTAAAGCTATTATTACTTGAATCAGAATAGGAAGAGCTTCCATGAAAATATTTTTGAAAAACAAATTAAAGTTACTATTACATTTTTTTGAGGAGGTTGGAATATCTTTTTTAACTTGACACCTCTTATTGATATCATTTTTTTTATTTTTATGTAATAATTTTACAAGAGAATTAAAGCAAAATTATTACTTGAGTCAGAGAATAGGAAAATCTTTAGTAAAATTATTTTTAAAGGTTAAAGTTACTGTTACTTTTCTTTAGAATAAGAAGACTTTTAATAAGAATACAAATAGTCTCAATTTAGAGTGTAAATACGTGTTGCTTATTATATGTTTTTGTTAACATTTTTCTGTAATACGGTATTCCACCATAAATAGTTCACATATGTCATGCACGTCAATTAGTGAGACGCGGTAGCATTTTGCATCATCTGTGCTTCTATTTATATCACTATTGTGTATCGTTGTTTCTCTACAATGTCAAGTAACGCCACAATTTCCTGCTGCAAGAACGTATTTAAAGAGCATTGTTGCGAGCTGATGCATTGTTACGAGCGATTATTAGTTATGCTTGGCACACTTTTCGTCCTTGCTCGCGTGATACACTTGTTAATTAACTTATGTACACAATTTCATGGTAGTTAGACACCGGAGAACTGCCAGAATTTCTCCGTGTGGCCTCGATCTCCCGACATGGTTGAAATATTATTCGCGCGATCGACATTGTCGTTAACAGATAAGCTAATAGCAAAACTGAATCAGATTGATAATTAAGCCGAAAGTTAACAATGCAATAATTATCGATTTTGTCACATTGACGCAGGTGTTCTAATGTTACGTAAGCCCGTATGCCGAAGCGTTTGAAATCATACCACCATGGAAAAAAATCACAGCTGAAAACTTCACCGATTCAGCAAATCTACAGTCGTAATATACAGACAATAAATTTTTTATGTAAATTTTAAAGTAGCAAAATTGACAGCTGAATAACATTAGCGATTTGTTAAACCATATCTTTTTAGTTATACATAGATGTTGAATTCGCGCAGTGAGTTATAGGTTTGCTGTACCACCCAATTATTTTTGTTCCGTGACGGCGCCGCGCAAACACTGCTTTGTCAAGTCTCCTGCATTCAGAAGAAATCCTTATTGTTTTACGTTTAATGAGTGACTGACTTATCGGTCGTGCTTCAAGATTGTAACTGGATTATATTACGAATTATTAACGCGAACAATGTGTTGCTTGTAAATGAGTACATGAATACATGAATGTATGAATGCATGAATTTATTTCAGCTGTTCTCTCAATGTAGTTCACTTAGATGAATCAAATTTCCGTCTCTCTCTCTCTCTCTCTCTCTCTCTCTCTCTCTCTCTCTCTCTCCGTCTATGATCCGCATAGGGCATCACGCCCAGCTCGTATTTTCCAGGACAGTCGTTCTCCATGCACCTGCACGTTATGAGCGTTAAGGCGAGCCCGTCGTTATGGGGCAGCCTGTACAAATAGCCCTCCCTTCCTCCCTGTCTTTCTTTCCATTTTTTTTTACATCCCGTCTCACCCCATTTTTTACTGAGGCTGCATAACTCAGCGTGTGCGACGCGCCGCTAATATCCATCGGTTTTATACACGCGTCGCTCGCCTTTAGTGCTCGGTCAGGAAAAATGGCTGTGTCGCATAAAAAGAGCATATCGCTGCTGTTAAATCCGCGACCCTGTTTATTGGTTAATATACACCGGCGGTCTACGACGCGAGAAAGTATAATACCTTCCACCGATATTCGCACGCGAAATAACTCTCCCGTTTATCTCGACTCTGGCGATTTCGTTTTACATATTTATGTACATTTCTGCCGTTGTGTGTATATGATTTTAAATAGTTAACAATATCTTTATTTTAGATCGTATATGTGAGAAACACAATCAGTACTAGAAATTTAAATGCCTATTACGGTCGAAGCTGGATCTTCGTTGTTTTAAATAATTCAATCTTGAATTACTAATATATACTATATATGTACTTGTATGTATATATACGGGTTCAGGTCCCGGCCAAGGTAATATTTTTCGCAATAAATTTATTAACAGTTTTAATATATTAACATCTTTATGATATATCATGCTTGATGGTAGCATCAAATTATTAAATTGCTTGTCAATTTAATTCGCGATTACTACAGTAGTTTTAATTACATTTATTTAGTCCGGAAAAACAATTCGGCGCGCAGTTGGAAAAAGACTACAATATGGTATGTATGCAAGTACATATATAGTATATATTAGTAATTTAAGATTGAATTATTTAAAGCAACGAAGATCCAGCTTCGACCCCGTAACAGGCGTTTAAATTTAAATAGTTAAATATAAATTGAACAACAATTTAAATAGTTAATTAAATAACGAGCAAAGTGTCATTAATGTCCGACGTTAATGAATGACTGCGTGCCACTGCTCTTATCGGCTTCCTGGTTTTTCGTCAACAACGCGAGAGAGGCCTAATGAAAGAGGGAATTACGGGTCTACGCGACGTAAGAAGCGCGGAATGAAGAACACGTGGTAATTCCCTGGTAAGAGCGTCGCGGTCAGACGACGAAAGCAAAAGAACTGAGAGAGCGGGAGAAAAAAGAAAAAAAAAAGATCTGGAAGGCACCCATCCCGCCGCTTGAATACAGTAAATCCCATCTTACGTCGGGAAGAAATAGCGACGTTACGAGCGCGCGACTACGTCGCCGACTCCGACGCGGAAATACACGGGCGTCAAAGGCTCACGAAGAAAGGGCTAAGGGCGCGATGGTACTGGAGGCTGCGCGCGGAAAATCGACACCGGTCGACGACGCCGTCGCTCGTATACGTTCTTTTTCACCACGTTTCAGGAGAACGTCGCGTGGTGGCTTCTCTTCTGAATTCACCCGGAGCAGATTACAGCCGACGCTGAAAGCGCAAAGCGCGAGGTGGCCTGATAAAAAGAGGGGGGAGGGCAGAATTTCCAAGATCACGGTTCTACCTCCCTTCAACCCCTTCGCCTTTCTTCTTTTGTCCGCTGTAACTGTCGTCGCGGCGACTACTGGCGGGGAAAAAAAAAAAAGCCACGTCAATACCGGCCGTTTCCGCGTCAACGTGACAACGGAAATTTGATCACGTACCTTTACTTTTCGTTTCACGAAGTCTTCGCCCACGTTTCAGTGGTTAAATTTAGGAAAGCTAGATTAAAACCTAACCAAAAAATTGACTTTGTAAATTTTTCTTTAAAAAAAAAATAGAAGTTACGGAAATTTAAATATCTATAAAAGGTGAATTTTGGAGCTTTCTAATATTTTCAAAAATCAAGCTAAAGATGACAAATATCCATTGTCACGTTTTCTCATAAAATCGGACTTTTTAGCTTCAAACACACGTCTTCGAAATTACCCAATCTTTTGATGCAGTTTCTAATTCTATGCAAGGAAACAATGTTTCTGAGCGCATTTATTTAATAAAAACCAATTTTAATAACAGAAAACGATTGCTGCATTTCAAAAATATTATAAAAGAAAATTGTTAAAATAGATTACAAAATCTAACGAAAAAGATGATAGATAGAAATAAGTTAAGTTTATTTCTGTGATTCTACAACTTACAATTAAGTTTCTTTAATTGGAATTTTTTCTTAATTCTCTCTTAAGCAAAGTATCTTGCATCGTTATCTTGTTCAATTTAGAAATATATTTATAAAAATTAATCGGAGAAAATATCAACGATCCCGTTGGTTTGAAAATGTAGACAAATTTTGTCCCAACATTATTATCGCGTAATCCTTGATATCGAAGATCGTGTGAATCTTCTTGATTATCGGAGAGGAAAATTTTGGCGTCACACTATGTACGTTCGTGACTGTATGATCAAACACGCTAGTGCGCAAGATTGCAGCGGTTATTGGCGAATTGGAAGTTCAATCTACTACGATATGCACTCACCATCGAACTGTCTCTCTCTCTCTCTCCCCCCCCCCTCTCTTTCTCTCCGTCTTTCTCTCCAAGCTTCCTCCTTCGCTCATTCCGCGGTAACTCGGGAGCTTTGCTTAAGCTAAGCTTAAATAAGCAAACTGTCGCGTAGGTAGCTTCGGCCAACGTTTCCCCGCCCTCTTCATCAACTCCGTCCGAGCTCTGCAACTTTTTGGCGGGTAGTCTGCGCTAACTGCCGAGTTAACTCGCGAGGAATATTGCCGTAAGTCGTCAGCGAAGAAGCCACGAATTCCCTAATAATGCCTCGACTGTCCGTTAAAACTGAAAGTAAATAAGTTTCGCGACTACCGGGAAACTTGGAAACCGTTGGATGTCTAATTTGAAAAGTCTTCGATTGTTTTGTCAAAGGGGGAAAATTTCGCAAGTAATTTTTTTTTTAAATTACACGCGTTTGATAGATTGATTAAAATTTGATTTACGTCGGCGCAAAATCGCATTAATTTTACATTGCTCCTCTGAAATATTATCCAATTCTTGTTAGTTTAAGCTTTAAATTGCGTTATATTATTATGGATTTAAATTTTTAATTGTGTTCCGAGTAAAGTAATGTAATTACGTTAATCATTAAATCGATCTGTTCTCTTAACCACGCTGGGAAGTTTTTATTAAGATAAATTGATATACTATGTATATATAAAGTGGCACCGATTAACGCTTCTCCGCTGTCTTCATTAGCTCCATTCGCAATTAAGAACTCTGCGGAAAGTCGGCGCCAAGTATTGGATTATATTAGCGCGTGCAGCGGTGAGATAGTGAATAAAGGGAGGATTTCAGTCACGATATTATCTATAGAAAAATCTATTAAAATGAAGAAACAATATTATTTCATAATCAACATCTGTAACATTCAATTTTTGCGATATTGGAACCAATAATATTTTTATTAAATTCATAAATATTTTAGGTACGTAAATTACCTAAGTAATTATTCATTTTTAGGTACGTAAATTACCTAAGTAATTACCTACTAAATTATATTAGGTACGTACAGATTAATCGAAAGCTCTGAATATTAACTACAACAAGGTTGCAAAAATGATACAAGAAAACGACGAATTTAATAATAATGTATTGGTTTTTTTTATTTTACTAATTTTATAAAGAATATCGAAGAGATTACAAATTTAAATAATAACAAAATTAAATAAAAATATGACAAAGAAAACAAACAGTCGTCGAGCTGTGCATTCGCACACAACTCGACATCTCTAAAATATTTCGCTTGTTTAACGAAATACATTATTGACGCTCACCGTTTCGTTGTTTCGCTGGAATTTTTTGTGTCGCTGTCGCTATCATTCGACGGGAAAACCGAGAAAGCCGCGAAATAATCATGGAAACACCAATAGGATCGTCGAACAAGCGCCGATCCAATAATACCGTGATGCCCAGGGGAACGTGGAAATGCTCTTCTTGGACGACATCGTTCGGCCATCGTTGCTAGCGTGTTTCTGCGAAACCGGAAGCTGGGCCCTTGCGTTAAAAGATTTGTAGGATGCTTCAAGCTTCAATTCTCGATTCTAAGTGTCCTCCCTTGTACAGCCGGAGTTGCAATAATGCGCAATGTTCCTTATGTACAACATCAATATGTACATAATATACTCTCTAAATCTAAATTAATGGATACTGATTACCATGTGACACTGGATAATCAGTGAAATTCAACTAAAAATGAAAAAAAGTTTGAGTATTATATAATTAAAATACCAATATTCGCACGTTAAATATCTTCAATCTTCCAATCTTCCAGTGCTATATTCACTGAATTTATGCATAAAACAACGTCAGTTAGATCACATAATAAAGGTTAGCTAGGTTAGGGATGTCACATTTTATTCACTAATTGACAGTTGGCACTAATATCAGTGATTATCCACTGATTCAGATTTAGAAGGTATAAATCGCGTATAATAGATTTGTTTGCGTTGCTTGGATTTTTTGTACTAAAGTATCTTCGTTTTCCTTCTCTTCGACGCGCGAATACATATTTATCTCTTGTTTTAAGTGCAAACATTTTTGGAGATTTCAAGCAACGCGAACGGATCTAATAATATAATATATCACGGAAGAAATAAATTTTCTTATCTCTCTGAATTCACGTGAAACAAAAGAAGGCATCTCTGTTCACAGATTTAATTAAATATCGATGCGATCTTCAAAGCGTCGTTATGAAAAGATTCTAAGGGATAATCATCCGCGCCATTAGTAGAAGGGCGTACATTATTGCAGTTATCTCTGGAATCCCGGCGCGGGATCGCGTTGGATTGCGAAAGAGGTGTAAAAATGATCGCGCATACGTGTAACACGTGCAACGGTTTCCTCTTCCTTCCTCTCGGTATCGAATGGAAAGCGTGATATGATCGCGGCGTGTGTAAGTAATGGCCGCATTACTGTACTCTCCACTAAGCTCTGCGCGCGGTGAGGATTATAAACGCTTGGTGTATTGCATGTGCCGTACATAAATGATGCACGCGGCATGCATGCCACTCAAGTTATTCCCGCGGTCAGAATAGCCTGAAATATTTAATGGCCGCGCGATTATTTATTTCGCCGCAGATTTTATCACACCGGTGCCACGCGAAAGTATAAATCGGTTTACAGCTTGTTAAATCTGGTTTTACATCCGGCGTCTATCCCGGACCCGTAGGCGTCGTCCTCCCGCGCTGTCTCTTTTCCTCATTTCCGATGGTCGGCGCGAACAATATCTCCGTGCACGTGAAATTTTTATGATCGATAGCGCGTATTATGGATTCTTCTGCGAACGTCTACCCGTTGCGCCTCGTTAAGTTCAACCGTGTTCACCATATGCGTGGGTAAGCACCTCCAATTCTGATGTGAATCACGCGAATTTAACGAATTCGATGATTTATGAAGAAATATGTATCAAGATTACGTGAGAAGTTTCCTTTAGACTAAGAATTTTTCGTTGAAAATTTTGAGAATCGATTACGATTACATTGAAATCGCAAATCTTTTCAATTCCGATTAATTAAAAATAAATTTAGCATCGTAAAATCCTGGAAATGGCGGTTGCGTAATTCTATATAATTTTTACAAGTTTTAGATACTACAGAATTTAGTAAGATAAATTGTTTTTATTATTATTAGAAAATATGTGAAAAATATATTTTTTAATCTTTAAATGGATAGATGGAACAGCATAGCATCTCAGACATAATTTTCTCTTTCTCTTAATAACTTTATTCTTGGAAAAGAAAATAAAAAGTAATGCCCAGATGCCCAGAAGTCTTAAAGTTCATTTTACATTTTTCTACCTCATAGGGATATAAATAAAATAAATTTCAACATAATATACTAGTAAAAAATAACATAACTATAAAAATAAAATTACTTTTAGAAGTGCTCGGAGTATCCCATCTACCAGCTTGTATAACTTTTAATGGTTAAATGAATTGTAATTGGAGAGAGGAAAAGAAATAGAACTATAATGTGTTTCCGTGTTTTTTTCAACCGCTCGTATCGGAAATAAAATCGTGAGGAGAGGATGTACATTTAATAACAGCCCTGTTTATTTAATAAATCGGCCCATCCACCGCCGCACGTTAAAGGTCTACGATGCACATAAACGCGGCTGGTAAACGCGTGACGTGGCAACCAACTAGGTGCAATTTAAAAAATCGAAAACAGTGTTTCTCCATTAACGGAGGAACACATCCTCCAGCGATCTTGCGAAAAATCAAGAAGAGCGTACGTATATCGAAATAGCCCGAGGGCTAAGCGAGACAACATCGCGAGGACTTCCCTGAGATAATATTGTCTTTGCGGTCCTTGCCGAGCTTAGTGACTTCGATGCCGGGTTTAAGAACCGAGCACACAACCGAAGAACCTCGTGCTCCGGGTGTTTTCACCCGTAATATTTGGACTGCTTCGAGATCGCGACATTCCTTCAGCGAGCGCGCGCGCGGATTGCCCTGTACTTAGAAGCCAATAAAAATACATTCTCGTACACGCAACGGTTATAACCATATGAGAGTATTTCGACATTTGCTGAAAGGGTTGTAATTGTCATTTAAGTCCAGTTTCACAACTCACGGTTAACTCATAATCCAAGTTCAACTTATTCATTGTCTTTTTCCAATTTTAGAATTGGAAAAAGATGAAAAACAAATTGAACCTCGGTTAAAAGTTAACTATGAGTTGTGAAACTGGGCCTTAAATTGTTACTACACGGAGAAAATTTTTTATTTAAAGTTACTATAATGTGGTAGTAGCTGCGGTCTTCAAATGTCTGTAAATTATATATAGTTATTTTTTTTAAACAATAATATAACGTAATTTTTACAGTTTTTCATAGTAAAAATTTTTTATTACAAAATCAAATATACCTAGCAAATTTTGTTTGCGTACCATAGTAAAAATTAACTGTTTTCATGTTAGAATATGGCTTAATAAAATAATTACTTTATTTATTGATAAAAATTAGTATTACCATATAGTAAAAGTTAAGTCGGAATGTTGTGAGAGTCCATTGAAAATACAAGACATAGTAAAGTGTAATTTAAAATTGTATTAAAATTTAATATAAAATTTTCTCCGTGTAGTACCGTATAGTATTATATTGTATTATTTAATAGCAGTTTCGTTTTGGTGTTCTCTATGTCAAATTGTACTATCGCGTACTAAAACAACAGATTATTAATTATCTTCCTCTCTCCCTCTTCCTCTCTTTAAACCTTAATAACCTCAATTTCGTAATTACGATTCACAAATGAAAGCTCGATTTGAATGTGTATAGTTTCATCGTTCGTTTAGTCTACTGTTTAAAACGTCTGTTTATATATAACAATCAGTGCGCGGTCACGTGAGCCTGTTGTTAATTGTAAGCGCATATCTACCCTGTGAATAGTTCAAGCCTATTAATCGATCGGGGTTGCAATGACCGAACGGAAGTTTCATTCCCCGCAACCCAGTCCGGTTAGGTTCGATTGGTACGTGATTAAGCCTAATCGCGAAACTCAAAGTGCGGCTCGGCTGGTCGTTGCGACTTAAAGTTCCTTTAATGACGGAAGAAGAGAAATTACGCGTTTCAACATCGGCATCTGATGCGCCGCGATGTGGGTTAACGAGCGCGAGGCGCGAAGTGCAGGAACGTATATCGCGCTTCGAATCTGAAAACTACGAAGAGCAATTCGAGGGGGTAAAAGTTATGGGCTCCGTGGGATCTCCTTCCGTGGATTTCGCGGGATCAACGATGTGCCGTGCGTTGAACTCGAGAGCTCCCGCGACGAAGATCGCGCGGCTCGCCAAAGAGCAAGAAGAAGTCCTCTAACCGGTATCTCTCTTCAACGAGATTCTGGCGCCGTGATAACTACACCGCCATTCAGTCGCGGTGACAATTCGCAGCTAAATCCCGAGGATTTTGCTCCAGTATGAAAAAAGGAAAGCGCGCGAATCGCGTGGAAATAGTTGAGAAATCTCAAACTACATTTTCACCGTCGTTAACGTAACACGTCATTATCGCTCATGTCTTCCAGGATCTGAATGATTCTTCTAGCGACTATCTTTGATAGTGAAAACAATAAAAGTCTACGATCTGAAAATGGTTCAAAATTAATCAGATTAATCAAATGTAGCGACGAGTTTAATGAAATTGAGAAATATTACATGTTTTGACTCAATTTTGAGTGTAATATTTTTTTAATTTTATTAAACTCGCTACATTTAACTTATTAACTCTGAAATAATTTTCACGCCAGACACCTATACGTCTTTTTTTATTTTACTATTTGAGTCGTCAGGAATCCTTGTTATTTTCATTTAAAATAATAAAAACAAAAATGAGAGATGGAAGTTTTTTATCCATGATATTCTCACATTTTTCTTGCTTTTTCCTGTTAATGATAAATTCTCGGTCCAGTTAAAGGAACTTTTTTATGCGAATGCCAATTTTACTTTAAAATATGATTTAAAAATATTATATCGTTTCCAAGTGACTTTGCGTTTTATTTCCGTTCGTGCTTACAACAGCGCGCCTCGCGCGGCAAATCCCCGATCGACCGTTCGAATCACGTCCCCCGTAATTTTGCTAATTACTCGGGGGTTATCTCGTTCGCTCGCAAGAAAGTGCCGGCGCGGCGCGCGTCATCCAACCGATCGATCAATAACGCAAAACGCATGTCGAAAGCGGGGATCCTCGAACCGGACCCTCTATCGCGCACGGCGGCAGCAGTAGATTCGCGATAACTCCGAACATGCAATTACCGTCGAAGTGGATTTCGACTCATCCCCTTCGTCCCTTTCCCCACCCCCTTTCTGCCTCCCGCACTCTTCCTACGCTATCTATACGCTCGAGAGCGGAATGTACCGAGCACTTCACTCATCGAGCTCTTTGGCTCGTAGATTCGAATTCAAATTTGCGAAAGCTTCTCCATCCCCACTTCGTACAGTGTTCTACAGCCTCCGCAATACCAATGATGCCAATCGCATCCGTCCGGACCAACCGGCCGGAAATAATTGTCGACCTTCCGTGCACTTTCCGCTCCTTTGGCGGAGGAAGTTTTGCGCGCGTCGCAGATTTTCGACGTCTACATGTTCAATTAAAGGGCGATGTTAATTAAAATATATCGACACGATCGGACAGAACGTGGCACTGCCGGAGCGATCAATTAATTAAATTTTATCAATGGCGCGTATTTGCGATTATAATGCGGCTCTTAACTGCGATCAAATGAGGATCGGAAACAATGTTGATCCGCGCAACGATCAAAATAATTACGCACCGAGAACACGCGCAATTATTTTCCCCTCATCCATTTCAATATTGTTATTTACAGCGATTATGACTTTTTACGAATTGAAGCGAAATAATTGTTTAAAATATTCTGTAAAAAGTCAACGATGTACATTCTACATATACAGGATGGTCCACGTAAAATGTTACAAGCTAATAACTCTAACAATATTTGTTCTATCAAAAAGTTGTTCATGAGAAAGTTTCATATATTCGAGGGGTCTTTCTAACTACGTAAACAAAAATCCACCCCTGTTCCCCCTTGAAGAGGGGGTGTAACTTCAAAGTTTCAAATGGGATTCCCTGTAAAATGTTACATATTTGGATTCTACGGGGAAAAACAAGTAAACTTTGTCTAAAACATTTCTTTGAAAAATGCTTCTATCAAAAATTATGAACATTTAAACTTTTAGCCATTTTATTCATGATTGAACTCCATTGACACAAAGTTGTGTTCACGATACAATGAAAACAAATTAAGGAATCATCTTCCCTTACTTATAGAAGAATTACTACTTAATGTGAGAAGAGACATGTGGTTTCAACAAGATGGTGCATCTCCTCATTTTTCCAGAGCAACCCGTACTCTTTTAAATGAAATATTTCGTGACAGGTGGATAGGTTGGGGAGGTCCTGTTTAATGGCCCCCTCGTTTACCTGAGATTGCATCTATGGACTATTTTTTATGGGGGTATATCAAAGAGGAAGTCAACATCTCAACCATTTACGACGAAAGAAGACTTAAAACGAAGAATACGTACAGCTTGCACTAAGGTGAATCCAGAAATGTTGTTTAGAGTTAGACAAAGTTTTGTAAAAAGAATTAATAAGTGTTTATATGTTAATCGTCAGCAGTTTGAACATTTAATAAAATAAAAAGAAAAACAGAAAAACTACGAGTCATATTTAATTTATCATTAATTTCAATGCACTCTACATTAAAGTTTAAATGTTTATAACTTTTGATAGGAGTATTTTCTAAAGAAATGTTTCAGACGAAGTTTACTTGTTTTTCTCCGTAGAATCCAAATATGTAACATTTTACAGGGGCTCCCATTCGAAACTTTGAAGTTATCCCCCGACCCTCTTCAAAGGGGACGAGAGTGGATTTGTTTACGTAGTTAGAAAGGTCCCTCGAATATATGAACAACTTTTTGATAGGACAAATATTTTTAGAGTTGTTAGCTTGTAACACTTTACGTGGGCCACCCTGTATATAATCCAATCGAAAAGTTATTTTTCTAGCTAGACTTAATTATTATTTTATAATAAGACAGAATACAATGAATAAAAACATTGCTTTTATTACGCTGAAAACATTTACTAAATTTCAAATATAAATATTTGTTTAAATACCATTTACTTACAATAAATAAATATTTACTCAATAGAAATATGATATTTACATGAATCAAATTAATAATTTTAATTAATAATTTAATAGTTTTTCTACCAAATAAATATATGTTTATATTTAGTAAATATATTTAGTTCTGTTCAGATAAATATTCATTAAAATTTAGTTTTTTCCAATGTATGTAATAAGAAGAATATACATTTATGAATTAATAAAAAGACACATTATGTAAAAGAGTTGAAAATTATAATTAAATTATATTCGACATTTCGAAAATTCTGTTTTAATTTAGCACAGCAAATTCGACACGGAGCTTCTAATCGTCACGAGCCGTACTTATGAGGTTCGGGAGCTTTACGGCCAATGAACTGCCGTTGCTCTGGGCTAGTCTGGCCTAATCTTTAGTACTTTTTCCATAAAACAAGAATGCTCTTCCGTACGGCGGTGTTATAGAGAGAACTTCGAACGGGTCAAAGTACGTCGTTTCCGCTCCCTTTTGCCGGCTTCCTTGGTTCACGGATGGCGTTGATGACTGAAACGAGAGAGATATACGTTATAGCGCTTACCTGGCCCACGTCTGCTCTTAGCCGCATTTGCCTTTAAAACTGTCGAAAATTTATGGTCCCTTTGCCTTGCGTCTTGCGCGCTACCGGCGCATGTTTATTGCGAAACTTCACCCAACTGGGGGCCGAGTAATACTCGTTAGGGTGGCGAAAACATTTACGGAATAGAAAGTGAGATACGTTAATGAAGGACATGGAAGGTACTCGTTAAACCGGAACTTCGTCGGTGGAGAATTTTAATGCTGCACGCGTGGCAAAAGAGAACAGGGAGGAAAGCAAAGGGCACGAGATTAGATGGATTATTTTTGCGGAAAGTGCAGCCGCGCGGCGCGACTATAATTTCGAGGAATTAAAATTTTACTTGTACTCTCCTCTGTTCCAGCATTTTATCGTTCCGTTCTACATTTATTTTATGTAAGCGAAAGTATATCTCGGAAAAAGTTGAAAGTTCGATTTTTTTTTTTTTTTTGGTAGAAGCATCAACCTCGTTTGTTATAATTTACCCTCGGATTTGTCCGCGAAGAACCGGGAAGTAAATGAGATTAACCGAATTACAAAAACCCTGGTATTTACACTCCGAATTGGCTCGTAAATTTGCCCGGAAATCATGAGCGACACGAATGCAGCGCGTTTCTCCGCTGATTGTTTACGTTCACCAGGATTCCTCAACGAGGTTATCCGCGACGGAGGTCTCCAAGCAGCGGCGCGATACAAACAATTTTCTCCGCCAGTCTTCCCCATCATCGTGATTTTTGAACCACCGATGCGATCCCGCATTCAAAGCGCACCGACGACGAAACGGTTACTGAAATCGTACTTGTTGAGTCGCTTAATGGGCCCAAGGAAGACATGGGAAAGTTGCCCCCAGCAATTTTTCACTCGGCTAAGTCCCCGAAACTCCATTCGATTTCAGATTGCTTCAACTTGTTCGAAGTTCGCGACGGTAGCGGCGAACTGGTGCCTTAAGAATCCGACCGACATCCCCAACGACAGCCACCCCCTTCTCGCTCTTCGTCGTCAGCGTATGAATATATATACGTAAGGCGCTAAAATGCGACATCGCGACGCGAGTATGCACTGACTCCTTGATGAAAACTTTCATCGCAAAAGCTCGTTCCCGACGATTCTTACAAACTTGTTCTCTCCTCGGGAGATCCGACGACCCTGTCGACGAACTTTTGGCTTACGAGGTGAGGATAGAAGAGAAAGGGGTTGCTGCGGCGATTATGTCACGAGAATACCACGCACTTTTCGTTTACTTCGGTTATTTGAGAGAAGACTTATTCCGTTCCGTGTGATTTATTAATTGGAAAAGTGAATAGCATTAATTGATGCAGCGAGCAAAATTAATATTAAGTAGCAGCGGTGAAATGTAGTTACAGCGCAAAACGCACGGTTAATTATAGGTAATCAAATTCGAGACATGTGATGTGTACCCATTTCAATTATAGCGTTTGATGCGAGCTGCCAATAAACCGGTAATATCACGACTGTATCAAATCAAAGTCAAATCGAATTATGCACGTTGAAGACGCTAATTTGATACTATCGATAGAACGTCAAATGCGCTATGGTAACATTTCCGTAGCCGAAATTAGGATACGATGCGTACTCGCTTGAACTTGTCGTAAGGATCATATCAGATCCGATTTGCCCGCATTTAAGTTTCAAATCCCATTGCGGTAATTGACGCGGAAAACTCGCGTTCCGCAGAGCAGCGTGATGAAATATTTATTCGAGCGGGCGGGCCAACAAGCTGAAAACGCGTTCGCAAAGCCAGGCCCGTATGTAGTAACGAACGTGTAATTGCGTGCACCGACCCTCGTAATTAAGCTCGCCGAAGTACTCTTGATTATTACGAGGATTAGTTTGATGAGTCTGGCCGTTTCATTTCGCATCCCAAGTCAAATCCAGCTACATTGACAGGTTGATGTCAGGTTGATGTCTTCTTGGATCCAGATACGAGTAATCCCGTATTGTGGGCACAACGCGCGTACTACCTTGCTAATTGATCGCAAAGATTTACAGAACGATATCAATCAACCGAATCGATTGTTTTGTTGCACAGTTGAATCCGATTGTTAAACGGTATTACCCAAGTGGATTACTAGAAGTATTATTTCCGGGAGTTGTTTGTATAAATCAGTATAAAACATAAGAGGAACGAGAACAATAATAATGTATCATGAGGAAACGTAGCGTGGAAATTAATTGCATTTATTGATTACAGCGAATGATGTACTCCATAATAGTATTAATAATACATTGAGATCATATAATTTTATATCTTGGTTATATCATTGTTTTCAAAATGACCAGCCATTAAATTTACGAGAGTATAACCGATTATAATTAACTCTCGTATATAATTTCTCTTGCGTAATATATTTAACAGTGAAAGGACGATGTAGATTGCTTTGACTGAGATGATCTCGCGATCCCTATCGCTCACACATCTCGTTTTACCTCCTTATTTTAATACTATATAATTAGACATCTTCGAGTAAAATAAATTTTATTTATAGAGGTGTCGTAATTTTCTTTTAGCGGACGGACAGAATTCTATAACTGTCGTGCGATAAACGGACATTTAATTTGAGATAGTTGTAACGTTCGAAACGAACACGTGTTATAAATATTTAATTGACTTCCAAGTACTTTTCAATCATCAAGTTCGCTTAGCGAAAATTCGAAATTGGTAAATTAGTAATAAATCACCGTTAATTCTGGAAGAAACAATCATGGTTCTTACCGAGTTTCTCGATCACGTCGGCAATATTCCGGTTTATCGCGCGAATTAGTCGGATGAAACTGACCGTTTCTCGAAGCTCGCGTCGAACGCAGTCACGTAGATCGCACGCCTTCGTATATCCGATATCGCAAAAAGCTGGGGGTGTATGTCTGGGTGCTAGCTGATACCAGCTAGCAGGGAGCATGTTGAAAGCATTAGGAAGTTTCTTGCGGCCCTCCCCGGTAGAAATTAGAGGCAATCATTCTCGGCTTAACCGATGCACGGTTCGAACGGTTTTGCTTGCAACCCGCCCTCCCCCCTCTCGAAGAAGGATGGGGGGGATCGTCCTTCTAATAACGGACAAGACCCTTGCATCGCCGGTTGCGAGACACTACGATTGTTTTGCGAATGCCGCGCGATAGCATTCCGTGAAATATAAGGTCATCGATTTCCTGAAATCGCCGATATACCTAAATTATTCATGGAATAATATATCAGCACGTATAATTATGTTATTACAAAGATATCGAAAATTTCATGAATTATGTTGATGTTTTCATAATAAATCGATATTGTAAAATTTAGAAATTTCTCGAGTACACTTTTAGCAGAAATACGACTGTAATTAACAAAGTAGGAGATAAAGATAATTGCATTATTTGAGCAATTTAAACGATTTACTATACGGATAGAAATACATGTACATGGAATTATTAGTTAAAAGGCGTCCTTGGATTGTAAAACTACCATTTTTAGCGATTTATTCTTTCTTTATGCAGAATAGCAATGTATTTGGAAACGTTCTATTTGAATATCTTGCCTAGTTACGTATGCCATGTTCATCCAACTAAAGACCCCGATTTCTCCTTAATTGAATACAATTCTACTCATAGAAATCTGTGCACGCCTTCTCTAAACTTCCTTCGTATTAAATTACATTCACTTCAAGTCGTCAAAATAATTTTGCTTTAAGATGTTTCAGTTTAAATTATGTACGTTTTCATGTTAGTTGCAATTATTTTTTTGCGCAACACTTAAATATCAAATTTCTTTTAAATTTATGTATACATATTTTAGAAATCTGAAAATAGCAATGAAGTTGGGGCAATTTATTTTAAATTATTTATTTTATATAATTTAAAATACATATATTTTAAATAAATTTATTTTAATCATTTTAAATTATTTTAAACACTTTCAAGATACTTTAAAAGTTTTCTCATACAATAATATCTGATGTTATTATATTAGTTCAACTAGGGATTAAGTAACTTCACAATTTTTCTCGTATGTTTCAATATATTTCAATATTTGTTTCCATACATTTAAATTCTTCTCAAAGTCGCGAGTCTTATTTTACATTATTCAAGTTAATGAATTATAATAAGCAAGTATAAAATAATACGTAACTCTTTCTTTATTGTCATCTTTTTTATATCGATATGCTCAAAAGAAACTCTAAATTTCTTGCAGTGAAATTTCACTCCAAGAGAGTGAAAAATACAACCACCTTTGAAAACAAGTGAAAAAAATATTTTACTTTTTAAAATAGAATGACGATAATCTAAAAAGAGTGAAAATTGTCACTCTATTCAAGAAGTGAAGGGTGGCTGTATTTTCACTTTTTTGGAATGAGATTTCACTGCAAGTAATTTAGAGTGTACATTTCGAAAAGAATTTTTCGGATCAGATATTTTCGACCGAGAGTACCATTGAGTAACGATTCGCGTTATAGCTTTTGAAGCGTCCGACGAGAGCGGGTCTCATAGCACCGCAATGTCGTAACACCGCAGTGGTGACGCTGAAGTAACGCGAGAACTACCAGAACGGACGAGCCGGAAATAAATGCCCGGCGCGGTGCACCTCGTCACTGGAGGCAGATTACTAAGACCCCGTCGGATGTGGAGCGAGCTGAATGTGTGTGCGGCCATGCTCGCCTGTTACTAGCTCCGGAAACGTGGAAAGCGTGAAAGATCGCTTCTCCGCGCGAAAGTACTTTCCATTTAATCACGCGGTGAACTATCCGGTACGTAGGTAGGTAGGTAGGTAGGTACATCTGGCACGGAGGCGCGGCGTTAATTGAATTAGAGAATAGAATTAAGTTAACAATTTCGCGTCCGAATGGCCCGACTTCTATGACCGCGACGATTATCTGTAACCGACTACTCGCCGTCGCCATCGTGTGCCCGAGGTAGTCCTGTACTCGTATTACTCGCTACCGTACATTTACTACCGTATCTCGTCTCACCCAGCAGCTGGTGGGCCGATATTAAATAATCCGTTAGCGCGTATTTTTAACGTGCCGCTGCCAAGAATAGCGACAACCGTCGGAGACGTACGTATCCCAACGTGTGGAGTAACGAGCACTTACGCTGATGAAATTACATTTGAAATTCCGCGCTGAAAAGTTCTCCGCGCAGTGCAATCGTACGCGGCGATCTTATAGGTAGTACACGCGTTGTGTGTGTGTACATAAGTTATTCTTATACAATACTTAAATTACCTGCGCTTTTCCATCCCTCCTCCGTCTCTCTGCTTACCGAGGACGCGCTTTTATTCGCTTTTAATTACACCGCCCGCGCATAAAATATTCTCGAATTGGGTTAAGCGGCATGTCAAGGCTCCGCAATACTTCACGCTTCGCCACGCTTAATGATTCCCATCGCTCAACGATCTGAAAGATATCGCGGTGGGAAATGATTGCGTGACCACGTAAAGCTTTCTACGTGACTCAATTAGAGCCGCATGAATAAATGATCGCGGGCAATGCGAGCGCAATATTATAGCTATTGGCTGATTAATAGATAATTTTCGATATTGCATACGTCGTAAATTCTTGCATGTTAAACGTCGCGTATTATCTTGTCATAAAATTACAACTGTGCTATACAGGAGGACACAGGGTAGCGCATGATGACGACAAAAGCTCATTATGTTCACTCCAACAATTGCGGATCGTCATAATGGAAAATTGCAGGCGCACATCTCGTATATGAATGTATCATCTATTTTATTATCGCGTGCAGTTGAATGCAACTCGTCGCTCCTGTCGAGATTGTATACTCATTGAGAATTAAGGACAGATACTTTCTCGAGCGTCTACCATTATTTATTACCGTCTCTCTCCTATTATTTATTTAGTATTATTATTCGCCATTTTCAGCATATTATTTATTTAATATTATTATTTATTTCGTTTTCTCTGTTAAATGAAATAATTAAAAAAAAGAATATTTCTTAAATTTCTTTCTGTCAATATGTCTACATATATGACGTGCATGATTAAGTCGAATATTTTCTCCGTAATATTCGTTTTATTCCTTTCTTTAAATTTTGAACTCTTCACTGTTAAATTCATAATATCAAAAATTCATATATCAAAAACCAATTTGAGTTATTTTTAATCACTTTTTATAGATCACTGCTTCTATATGTCACTAATTTTATTAAAATAATAGAATTTAATTAAAAGAAAGTGTACTAAATTTGGACTCAAATTTAGATTATTATTCGTCGAGTACATACATTAATGTGGATGATATTTACGTTGTTTAAAATTAGCCACAAAAATGGATTGATTTATATTTTGACACAAATGGAAGTTACAATAATAACAAAATGTTCAAGCGATTGGATTACCAGTGCTTCTTTGAACTCTAACAGTGTCTGTCTAGTCGCTTTAATACATAATGTAATACGTTTGAATTATACATAAAATTAAATCACTATTAACAAACGGTAACAGATAGATCAATCACATCGCATTACCATGATAATCCGTCGCTTTAAGAGAATGATTTGCTAGGATATCCATGACCTCGATATAAGATTGATTTATTCCAAAGAACTGGACAGGCAGTCCCGTTGAATGTCGGAAATAATTTATTGAAACGTCTGTCAAGTTGATTTGATACGTATGTACGAAAATCGAGCGGGCGCAATGCGATGTCACAGCGCGGTTTCGCGGATATCAACGGGCGGATAAAATGCATACGTTAGTGGACGCGTTGAACGTATAGCCGAAGCGAACGTATGCGTGAGAGGAGGTCGTTGACGTTATGTTTATGTAAAACGAATCGTGACGTTATCTTCGATGATGGAATTAATTATTGGAGAACGCCGATCGATCAATTATTCACGGTTTTAATTAACCCCGAAATATTTCTACCACGTCCGAGTGTTGTGCCGTTTGCCAAATATAGTCTGACACCATCGGCGCGCGTAACAACGCGCTCTCGTTTGTTGTACATCTATCGCCACGTCCCGTATTATTCTCCATTTATCGCGTGCATTGTACGCTCCGTCACACACGAGGCACGTCGTCTCAAAACTAAAGCTTTAATCTCTCGTGACCGGGAGTGGATTTAAAAGCGCGAACGTTCGAATTAATCGGCGCGCCGGAAACAGCGCGTTATTTTCGGCAGGAAGCGTACGACCGCGCTCGAAAACGAGATATTCTGTCAAAGGATAGGCAACATTGGGCAGCAAGTTGCGCTGACGCGAATCGACTGTTATCGCGTGACCGTAATGGCGGAACAAAACTTTTTAACGGTTCATCCGCTCTCACTGAATCCGGACGATCGCTGAATTCGCGCGGTATCCATATTTGACATGTTTTACTGGCAAAAAGCGGAAATATCAGTGGATTCCGTGCGTACGCGAGTGAGAAGGAGAGAGAGAGACAATGTTCAACGATTCGATTGGTATTCCATCCTGCGACATTGGCCACAAAAAAATTTCGAGCTTTCTTTTGTTCTGCAGATAAATCGAGCGCAAAAAGATTCCTTTCAAAAATAAAGTGCGTTGAAAATGGTAAACGCTCGTCGTTTTAACTGCTCGCTTCGTTGCTTATAATCCACAGCTCGTTTAACCGCTATTTTCTCGACGCGGATAGCTAAGAATTATATAATCGCGTGTAATGAGATGCAATTATAGTGAAAAGAAAGAAATAAAACCAACGTGCAAGTCGTGCACAATACACTTTAATTCATATTATGTCAAATTATACTCTGAGTAATTTTTAATCATTTGTACAAGTCTCCACTGTTGTACTCAATATAACAATAATAATAATAATAATAATAATAATATTAATAAAACTTTATCGAGGTGCAGTATACAGAGAAAAAATTGAATCGAAGTAGAGCAAGACATAAAAAACGGAGATGCACAATCAAGAGGTGAGGTATCAGCAATATAATACTTGGAAACTTAAAACTGAACAAAGCTAAAGATAAGGCAATTGAAAACTAGAACGCAGCATAATAGCAGCAAAACACAAAAAGGGAGAATAAAAATGATATCTAACAATAAGTAGAATAAAATAATAATATACATCAGAGAAACTAAAGATATAAACTAAAAGGAAAACGAACAAACTAAATTAAAATATAATATATCGTTAAATTAACTAAAACACAATGGAGTTACACAGTTTAAAACAAGAAAATGTATTAAATTTGAGTCAAATTTAGTTTATTTATTAAATTCATACGTTAATATGGACGTTATTTACTTTAAACTAAGCAGAGAAATGAATTGATTTATATTTTAGCACGAAAGTTAAAAATAATACAATATATGTTATTTAACTCAAGGGATTGGGTTACCATTGCTCCTTTGATATCTAACAGTGAGTATTTGAAGCAAGTGGAGTCGCTTATTGCGGCTACTATTCCGGCATGTTGCAGCGGTGCGCATATGGGAAATAAAATTGCATCGGCATCTTTGAATGCAGGTCGAGACGACTATGTTTTGCCGAGGAAAAATAGAATAATAAAGGCAAACCGGTGAAAACAAACAGGTTGGCTCGTAGAATCGCCGATAGTGTTGTACTTGTATCGACTAAATGGCGAGCTCAAATCTTCAAAATGGCTTTATTTTTCGAAACTTTCTTTAACCGTTCGATCGCGTAACTTTTTCTTGGGCTAAAGAATTGTTAAAGAATTTTCAAAGCATTTATAAACTAGTAGAAAGTAACGATCCTATATATTACAAAAAAACAAGATCATTTTTGTCAGAGAAGGTATTAATAATCATTTTTTTTGCGGAATATTTGTAACTCACGGACAATTTAATTTTTAAAATAAAGATAGAAAGGAAATTTATGTTTTCATATAAAAATTTCGATTAAATTAATAATTGTGTGTAACTGTTAACGAAAGCGATAAATGTATTTGATACTATGGAAATTTTAATAGCACAGAAATATATATAAAATAATATAATATTCGATATCAAAGATATATTTTTTATATATGATTATTTAAAATATTGAATATATTTAATTTAGAAATTTCAATAATACAGTGATTTTCTTATTCTATTCCTCGCATCTCATTAATTGTTTCGGTAACTTGAGCGATGGCAGGACTAAAATTCAATGTAACCGGATCTCCGATGTTTGTAGCGCGCAGTCTGTGCCAGAACAGTCACAATAGGTGACATTATCAAGCACAGGATTTGTAGGTGGGAGTGTTCGGTCCGGGAGTTTGGTCGCCTATCTACCTCGCTTCAGGTCGGATATTTGCTAGTTAAGTGACGGTATTGACGCGTGCGACAAGCAAATACCAATATGCCGCCGTCGGGCATCGTACATATCTACCAACTAGACGACGATCAAACAATTACATTCGTCCGAAAGCCGTATTGTCAGGAAAATTTGGTGACTGCACACATTTTTGGTTCTGCTGCACATATATTTTACTTTATCTCGACTATAGAAATAAAACAAAAGAATTAAAATGAATGGCGAACGATACTTTGCGAAAAATCCTCTCGGCTCGCTGTGCACAGCATTTTCCACGTTGCATGGCGGACCTTTAAAAAGGAGAATGAAAGATATATTCTGAAGCACTCCTTCGAAGATACTCGCCGAATTGCAAGACAAAACGAAACGTTGGGTGATTGTTAATAAACGATAAAACGCCTCTCAAAAATTGAGGTATACCCTTACTGACTCCCCGCGCGTAAAAACTTTTCGAACGATGTCGGTTACAGACTTTATGAATCTCGTAAGAAAGTTCGTTAAGCCATTTTCGAGGCACGTAATCCGACCTGAAGAAAATATGTTCATGGATATTAATAAATAATGGTGAATGATTACTCATTCCCTTTACTTTAAGTCTTAAATTAAATCATTTCTCATATTTACGGCGTTAAAGAAATCGTGTTAAATTTGAATTTTGACGTAAATGATGATAATCAATCAATCTACCTTTAAATTGATAAATGTGAATCCGTTCTCGTCATTGCAGATAACAAACGTGCCGAAATAGCAAAAATAAAAATAATTTATCGATCGCGAATGTTTGTTGAATGCATAAGGGAATAATTAATTTTCATCGGAATGTATTCGCGCGCGGATCTGCAATCCGCGGGATTTCCTCGCTTATCCGACATTCGTCTGGGCGTCGAAGTATAATCGACCGCAAGATCATGGCATTATTTCTGAAGTTGTCGTAAACTCGATCCCTCCATTCGCCACGGATCTGGAATTCTCTTTTCTTACGCGAATTACTTCGGGCGGAGTTTACAAACATTATTTAAAGTTTTCGAAGAACGTTCACGAGAAGTCTACCTTGCCCCCCCATCTTCCCTCCTTCCGTCTCACCCCTTTCATCGCACTAGCCCCGCTGTGCCCTAACGATCTCTCAAGCGATTCACCGACGCCAATTCTTTATTCGGAATTAATTCAATTTCGCGCTGTCGACTCGCTGTAACACTTGCGATTTATCTCGTAATCCATACTTAATCAAGAAGTGTATGTCAGTGAATATTTTACGAAGCAAGCTTATCTTCTTCTAATTTTATACACTGAGAATAATGATTTAGTTGGATTAAATAGTAATTCTGATGGAAAATGGGCGAATCAGAATTTTCTAGTTAAATCTATAAGAATTCTGGTTGAGATAACTAGAATTCTGATTGATATAATTATTCTGATAAAAATAATAGAATTCTAGTAGATTTTACCAGAAATATTGTATCAACACTAGAATTCCAATAAATTTAACCAGAAAATTCGAATTCGTCCATTTTCAATCAGAAATTTTTTTCAATATATTATTGAAAGAAACCACGAATATGAGTGCTACGTTAATTACGATTGACTTTCGGAAGTCGTTTGTACGCGACGTATCGGCAAATCGTTGCTATTCGAAGAAATCGGGCTGAAGCAACGTTTCAATTCACTTAGTCGCTTCTTTCCGAGTCCACATCTTTTTCCTGCTGTGATAAACTAGCGAACTTCTTGGCTGACTCTTTCTCAGCGAGCTGACAACGAGACGGCGTTGCTCATTTGCTGCCAATTCTGTACCCTCCACCTCTGAGATAGCGAGAATAATAAAGGAAACGGCCAGAACGAAGAAATTGCCTTCAACGGCTTTCATTAACGCTCGTCGATTAGATTTGCAACGAAAGTACGTTAATTAAAGATATCTTAAATACGAGTTCACCGTGCACGGTTCTCTTTCGTTCGGGATCCCGGCCTGAAACCCGACCAGCAGTTGAAAACCTGTTAAATGATCGTGCCCATTGCGCTGCAGTCGCAAGCTATCGGACTTTTTAATGAGCTCTATAGATTTTTATTCTCCGCTTTTTCTTTCCGTGAGCATTACTTATTCATACGTATGTATTATCAACTTGAAAGGTATTATTAACTTGAAAAATTGTTACTGAATTGTTTTAAGAAAATATCATCTTCATACAACTATTAGTTATTAAAGAGCATAATAACCTAATCTCTTGATTTAAATAACAGTTTTAACTTCCATATGTATCAAATGTAATTCAATCCATTTCTGTGATTAATTTAAAAATAAACATCGTCCATATTACGTCTATATTAAAGTACATATTTAATAAACTAAATTTGTGCCAAATTTAATATATTTTCTTGAGTTCTAGTTTAACTATACAGCTTCAGTCAAATTAACGATTTGGGTAGAAATAGTGGCGATCTATAGAATGAGAGGAAATAACTGAAATTCAAAATTGGATATAATTTGACAATATATTTTTGTACACCTGTATTGGTCCATTTAAATAAATTGTAAAACGCAAATTGCAATGCTCGTTGCGACAACCAGAAATATCAATGGTACTATTGATCGCGAATACTTTCGACGTGTTGCGACTTACCTAGACGAGGTTTTACATACCAAGAAAAATTCACTGTACCGAGTTGATCAAGGATAATTGTATCTATAATTGATACTATACTCTAAGCAATATTCTATAAAATCACTAGGTGCCCAAGTTATAATCCATGAATCTATCACAAAGATCGGGTCCATCCCGCAAAGGTTTCGCGCGAATTATACGAGGTCGGAGACGTGGGAGGAGCGCTTTGATCCTCGGTCAAAGGCCAACGTCTCCGAAGGGAGCGCAATGTTACGTGGGTCCCTTAGCCCATTGTGGCTCCCATTGTTGCGCAAACTGCATTACAACCGGAAGTGGCCGCGACCTCCCTTCCGTGGCTCGTAACTCAGTGTCTCGCGGGTTGGTACTGGGCACTGCACAATGCAACAGCACTACCAGCAACACCGACGTCAGACGTCGCCGGCGCGTTCTACAGCCGCCGTAACGTTCATCGCATTACGGGACGTTATACGTCGCATCAATGCCGAGGAGCCGTACGTCCGCGACCCTGTTACGTGTCGCCTGTTCGAAGCGTGTGCCTTTCCGCACATGTGTCGGCGAGAGGAAATTAATCGCACGGTCCGCGACAGTTCACGCGCCGCCAGAAAACGCGGCCGGGAATTACCGCCACGCGAAATACAATGCAATTTCTGCTTTTCGTTATCGCCCCATATGACAGTAAATGCAATAAACTGCGACCTTATAATCCTGCCCGTTCAGCCCGTGGGGTACCATTTCATCGATTGACCCATTTCATTTTTTTTTTTTTTTCGAACAAGATAACTTGTAGATGTTGAATTTTTAAATTTCATCAACCGGTCAATCCTCTATTTTTAAATAGGTCTTTGCTTGACATAAAAAGCGAATACGTTTGAATAAAACATGTTAAAACATGTAGGTGTCCGTTCGAATTTGAACAAAATATCGAGAAAACAGAGCGGACATGCACACATACATGCAGATACACTCGACCTAGCAGGGTCAAAAATATTACGCGATTTTCACGTTGTAATACATAAATCATCGTATCGATGAAGAACTGAATAGCATCGATATAATGTACGGGATAAAATATTTGTAGAAGCTGGGTTACAATGGTTTATCGTATACTACTGTATTTCGGAAAATGGAGATTTGCATTTTACCAGACTGCGAATATCGAAATGAACAAGAGAAACTAAGCTGAGATTTTAAATTTAAATTGTTTTCGCGGGCAAATAATTCAAAAGCTTCTTCTATATTAATATTAACTTCATTAGTATGTCAAGATTAATTAAAGTTGAGATTAATTAAAGTTGAGATTAAATTCATTATAGTAGTAGAATCCATTTATAAATACAACGTCTAGACGATAATATGTTAACACTAATATTGTGATTCGGCAATTATTCGTTTATTAGATTTTCGATTGAAGTTTCAGTATGTCGTACATTTATTACAAAAGCTCCATAAGACTTTAATACAGAGCGTTTGCTTCGCTATTTTGTGCATATTACTTGGTCTTTGCACACAGAAAATAATATTTCATTTATTATGAAAAATCCGTGCATAACGTTATTAAATCGGACAATCGACGCTGTATTTCTATGCAAATCTGAAACATTTAAATAAATCCGCGGACGAGTTGAAGATAAAATTCTTGGCGAATTCTTTTGCTATTTAAAAGTTAATAGAGACGGAATACCTTCAGATATCTCTTGCGCGCATTAAAGAGCCAAATAAGTAAAATAGTTACATAATTTGCTCGTTGGAAGCTTTGTTTCCTTCTCTTCATTGGTAGGAGAATTTTGAAATACTTGAGCTTTCTACTATTTTTATAAGTTACTTTGTCTGAAATCTGCTCTTTGCTAAGACCATATAAAATTTCACACGTATAATTTTTTTACTTAAAAATTCCTTTACACTCGTCGCATATCCGACACCTTCTCTCTCTCTCTCTGCAATAGCAGTTATCACCCTGAAAGAAGCCTGAGGGGAACCAGTCCTCGGGCAACAATGGGGATCTCGTGGGGTAAGGATCTATTAATAATTCCAAAGCGACGTCGTTACGCTGTAAGCGCACCACTGCAGTTCAAGGGAAAGGGAGAGATAGCAAGAGACACACACAAACACACACACACACACATAGAGGAAGAGAGAGAGCGAAGGGATAGAAGGGCGGAAGTGGGGTAGCTAAGCGATTCGTTCTACTCTCCGGAGGCCGACCTCTCAATTAGCCTGCTTTCCTGCATACTACGACTCCCTTGCGATATAGCGATGCGCCGGCAGACCGTCCTGAAATGCCTGGCAACGTGTTTTCAGGATATCCTGATTCTCTTGATTCAACTAGTAAATCAGCACGAGAAGCTCGAAACGCGCCCATAATGCACTGCGGAAATCCGCGATTGCGGATTACAGAATAAACTAGATTTTTGGCGAATTCGATAATAGCGCGAGCTTGCATGTAACTTTCAGGGAGAGTCATCGAATATAACATTAAATCATAAAGTTCTGTTTATACCGAATTGTAGTCGTTTAACATTTAATATTCTTTCATCATTTTTATGACGTATATACAAAGAACAATTTACAAAGAAAACAACCATAGCTCTCTTCGATTTTGTTGAATTTTATATATATATAAAATTCAATCTTCCCTCTAATTCGTGCTAAAATTATAGGACGCGTTTCTCAAGCATTCGTGAAAAAACGCGTTTAAAAATTTACGTATTGATAATGTAAAATTTTTAAACGTCGTTTTTACCTTATAAAATATTTGTATTTGCGAGAAAAACGCGTTTAACAATTTACGTGTTAGTGTAATGTAAAATTTTTTAACGCGTTTTTTTTAAATGTAATCTTTTATAAAATTTAACAAAATCGGAGAGGGCCATATCTGGTTGTTCCCTGTTGTCAGGCGACAGTTTTGCGAAATGTACGCAGAAAACGACTTTTGACTTATAACAATTTTAAAATCCTATTTTATATGACGCAAAAATGTATAAAAATGCACAACTCTTATTTCGACTTAGCCGCACGCAAATGGATCTGCGGGAGAACGACTCGTATATAGCGAGACCATACGTAGCGAAACAAATGGCAGGGAACTGGCGAGCGTGAGGCATATAACACGCTCGTAATCCGAATTGTCCCATACGATTCTACACGCTCGGTCGCCATCGTACCGACACACTCATAGACGGTCCATGAGATCTCGGGTCCAAAGCGGAACGTGTTACCGTACCTCATCGCAACTAACCATCCGATCCGGCTAAGCCCGTATCATCCACCTGGATTCTCGCGACGTTGGCTCCCTATTATTTTTCATCCTGCAAAATCGAAGCTCTTCGAACGATTCCAGACAAACACACACACACACACATAGAGAGAGATAGATAGATAGATAGAGAGAGAGATATAAAGGGGGAAAAAGGGACCAGTTAATCCACTCTTTCGTCGAATTTTACGAGAGCCGTGTCGCAGCTGAAGGCAGTCCACCAAAACCGGATCGCTCGTAAACGTCCTAATTAATTTTACGCGGTTCGGCTTTAACGGAGCTTTAACTCTGCGACTTGATGGCTGCGACGCGGCGGAGGGGAGAGGGTAAGTTCGGTCCGGGGTCAGCTTTTCTGCGATATACTCCGGCCTCTTTACCCTATCCTATCCTACCTCATCCTACCCTCGAAGGATCTACCCCGAAGAACCGTACTAAGTTTAATCCCTGTGGTATGGAGCCGACGAGAACTTTCACGAGGCTTCGTGCAGGCGAGTTCAGTTTCAGCCAAGACAAAGAGCGACCCGGTCCAATGAATTCCCTTTCGCTCTCCACAGCTAGCGTTTTGTCAAGCGAGGAAATTATTTGCCAACAGGTCGGTCGGTGCAGCTGACAAGAAAAATCGCGGACACTTGCTCGATACGGTGCAACACGGGATTAAATTCCCCAAGCGATATAAAGTATCTTGCCATGGGGAATTGCTTGTGTAGGGAAAATTGTTAGACGATGTAACGGAATGTAACGCGATTTGTTTTTTTACGAGTTCTCGACGACACGTACAAGCGCTGCAGGAATTATTAATACTTTATCTTTGCATATAATTACATATTTTAAAATAACATGAGAGAGAGAGAGAGAGAGAGAGAGAGAGAGAGAGAGAGAGAGAGACCATGTTTGTGGAATTTGCGTTGGACGTAAAAATACGTTATACTTTGTAGCAAATAGAAACACCGCGAGTGATGATATAGATGCGACATGGACGGAGATTTAAACACGCCGTACCAACGCCGCGCGTATACAGTCTTTTCAGTTATCAATTCTGCGTCAACTTACGTCCATGTTAAATCGAAACTGTATTTTCAAAGATATCCGAGGAGAGAATGTACAAGCTCAAGGAAAACGCGCAAATCTGCGTATTGCATGCACAATATGTTTTTCATACATATCAATTCGGACGAAAATTCTATATTGAGAAATCGTTGTTGCGGTGGAACCTGTGGAATCGTTTCCCATGGCGTTTCGCAGTCGCACACCGGTGAAGCGTCAGATGTATGTAGAACGCACAGAACGAGAAGGCGGCGAGCGGGTCACCGAACTTCTGCGCGATCGCAGGAAAATTCCATCCTTTTAAAGCGATCTCCATTCCGGATGCTCAGAGAAATGAAAGCAAAACGCGACCGCCGCGGAACGGAAGCAAGGCGACCGCCGTCGCCGCAGCGCGCGAGTGAATCTTTCGTCGCGAAAATTCAGAGGTATAAAGTGTCGACGATGCGTCTCGCGTCGATCCTTGTAAAGACGTTGAATTTTATGAAACGTCGCGGGGATCCAGTGGAAATATGTAAATACGCAATAAAGCGTAAGCCCAGCTCGCCCGCCGTCGCTACCACTTTTGCTGCAGTCCGCGCTGACACCCATCCCCTAAACCTCAGTCGGATCGCTTCTGCTTTATCGCGGGGTGAGACGCGAAATCCTGGACAGCGTTTGGTTTCACTGATTTAACCACGAATTCCAAGACAAAGACAGTCGCGCGAATTTTATGGACCACCCGGGCTTTTCGTGCTAGCCCTTAGAGTTCCTAGGAATAAGAGTAGCCAATGTTCCAGTTTGATAGAATGTGACGTACATGTATGCATATGTACACATTTACGTGCACTTATACAATTGTATAACGTGTTTCACATACCTGCTTTTCAACTTTTTCCTATATTCAATCATCATCTGGGTACGTAATATGAAATTATTCGGAATAGATTCCAATTGAAATTGTTCAATTATTCCCTAAATTTCTATTGTGTTTTCTAGGGAAAACGGAATAATTTCCGATCGGAATCCATTTCGAATAGTTTCATAATACGTTCCTTGATTGGTTCCGCCGTTTTTCATCAAGCTAATAAAAAGTAAAACAACGTAGACCAAACTCTTATTTCCACAAGGGAAAAAATTGTAGAACAATTAAAAACTTCATTGATTCAGCAAATTTACAGCCGTAATATACAGAAAGCCAATTTTCTATGTTGAAGTAACAAAGTTGCACATCCGAACGAAATTAACAGTTATAGGCAATCATATTTGTTATAATAGTATAACGAATTTGTTAATACTGCAAAGATAACTCTTTATAAAAATCAATTCAATATAATAAATAAAGATTTTCTATGTTGAAGTAACAAAGTTGTGCAGCTGAACGAAATCAGCAGTTATGGGCAATCATATTTGTTATACTAGCATAACGAATTTGTTAATACCGCAAAGATAACTTTTTATAAAAATCAATAATTCAATATAAAAATAAAAATTTTTAACAAAATGCTGGTTACGATGGCACTATTTTTTTGTTGCTATAACGAAGAAAACTTGTTACATTAACAATTTTTATTGTAGCAAAAAATTAATTGAACATACTGATAATTGCTTACAGATATGATTTTTTGTCGAACCATCAAATCTTCTTTGTTATAAATATTGAATTTGTACAAGCTTTGCTGGAACCACCCAATCTATTTTTTTTCCGTATAGAGACTATCGGCGCTGTTCTCCAAGCGATGTTCCGCGAAATTGTTTGCGTATCGTATTCGATAAAAGCAACGCATTTGTTCTCGAAAAAGTTCATCACGCAAATGTGCAATTGTCACAAAACAAATATGGGACAAATATCAAGAACTATGGCGATGTGCTAGTTTAATTAATTATAAATTGAATTTTTCTTTTTCTTTCAAAACATAGCTTTATGAACGACTCAACGTCGCACGGGTTGGTTATCCGAGGCACCGACTTAAGAAGTCTTGAAATCGGTTCGGTAATTTCTTAGGTTTTATGAACGATGAGCTTTTACCACTGGTATTGCGAACGACTCTTTGCCATTAAAACTTCGTGCAGAGAGAACGTTCTTCGCAAACAATAGATTCTCCGTGCCGGCTCCGTGATTCACAGAGAGCAAAAACTCGCGGAACTGCATTTCCTCTATTTTCCACCTCGGTGGGGCCACCGCGGAAAATTAAGGAAACTGATTAACGCGGCTGCTAATTTGTCCTAGCCGGCGCTGCCTTTAACTTAATACGACACGAAGTAGACGTGAAGAGAGGATGAGCAAAGGAGAGGGAACAACGAGCGTAGACAATGGTGAGGTTGATACGCTTAGTGGTAGCAAACGGGTTTGTCAAGTTGAGGCTACTAGCCTGAGAGGAGAGTTCCGATGGTAGGAGGATGCTCAGGATACTTAACTACCTCTAAATAACGGATGTAACGCTGTGTTTCGGCCGTTATCCTTGAATCAGTCCAACCGTACCAACTACGCTCATAATGCGGCGAAATTGTTTCTAGTGCGGACTAATTCGCGACAAATACATTCATAAGCATCATGACTTGTATGTTAAACATGAAATCATTATGGTCAGTTTATCATAATGAAATTTTAGCGAATTCACACGATGCGCGATAAAAAAACCGAGCAAAAAATTCGGATAATGTTATCTCGAGTATGAATGTACAGAGAAGTCACAAAACTGGAATTTAGCGAAATCAGAGAAATACCAGAAAAATTGAAAATAGTCAGAGAAATCAGGGAAAAATTAGGAAATTTTGCAAAATTCTCTGGAAAATTAAAATTCTTAGCCTTAAGGGAATTTAATATGCATACGTCATATCTATGTAGTTTCGGAATACTACAAATTTAACATTTAAATGCAAACAGTAAACATTAATAATAATTTATATTGCTATGTTAAATTGCACCTCCCACAAAATATTTGACGGTTTCCAAATCAGGATGAAAATACAAGAATTTGAAATTGTTATTGAAAGCATCAGAGGGAATATCATGAAATTTTGTCTGGAAATCTGGGAAAAGTTACGGAATGTTAGGATGAAGAATTTGTGACAATCCTGATATAACATAGACACTATAATGTAAATATGCACATAATGTGCATACACAACATACACGACCTAAACGCGAAATGTACGAACATTCTTCCATCCTTTTCGGAGATCCATGGTTTTGAGACGACCACACATGTGTGCCTAAGTTGTATAGCGATATAGCGACATCGTCCATTAACGTATATCCGGGCCCGAGCGATTACGGTGTAATGGCGACGTCGATACAGCGACACGATCAATCTATGTCGCTCCTGGAGATTTATGAAAATACTTGCTTTCACTGTCATGTCGCGGCTTCGACGAAGAACGCCGAGGTATAAGTTCAGAAAAGTTCACGCGAAAATCTCCCGAGGGAGAACACAACGGACTTCGACGTCCACCTACGGTAGTCTCGCCTCTCTTTCTCTCTGTCTTCCCCTTTTTTTCCTCTTCTTTTCGGGTGGAAACTTCGGTTCAATCTTCCCTGCACCACATGCTGCGCGATATTAACGGATGGAAAAAGAAAATGTGGGAGACGACATTCTCAAAATGTTACCCCGGGACGGGTCGCATTAAGATCATGAGTTTGATCTCTCGCTCTTCGTTAGCAATTAATGCCTCCCGCGGCGAAGTTTTTGTCGGGAAGTTTTCATTATTCACGCGGGTCTCTCCAGCAGATGTAATGGCCCGGTATTATTAATAGAATTATGTAACTCTTCTCGCGTGCGCACGCTCTCCCATGCTGTAATTACGCTCGAGAAGCTGCCGAGCGGGCGCTGTTAATTATTAATGAAGACATCATTCTGAAACGCGCGAGTGACAACGTCATGGCGATGTAACCGAACATCTGTCGTCGTTATCGCGGTGGGTATATAATTGAACGTGTTAAAAACGTGTCGCGCGAGAGACACACGTCCGTTACGATTCCGAACGCGACATATCCGTTTCCCGTACTTCCCCGCAGATATTGACTAAACTTTTTCGAGCAGTTCCTCGCGCGCGCAGGTTGAAACTTCATCCTCTCTTCGTGACATCCCTTTTTTTTCCCATTAGACATTATTCGAGAGCTGTATTTTTGCACGCCGGCGCTTCGTACGCGGCGGATGGACTCTTCAGGACTTTCTTTTTACTTTATTTTATAAAAGAAATGTCCGCGTTACGTCGCGAGTTTCTGAACTTTGCAGTATTATTCTCGCTACGTTTCCCTCATCGACTATATGTGGAATAGGACGGTCGCGTTAAAACGAAAAACGATCGTTGCCAATCGGCGCAAAGTGAAATCTTCCTCGATGCGCGACACGAATTGATCGAAAAACTTGCCCAATCAACGTTACGACGCGCCGGATTTCATGAATCGACAAAGTCGAAACTGCTCTTCTCAATTTGTCTCTAATTTTTAGGATTAGATTAGGGATCAGCGGTTTCCACGTAGCGGTAACAATTTACGCGAAACGATTTCACGTCGTATCGATTTCGGAATCGCGGAAACCGTTTTGCACAGCTCTGAGCGAAACGCGCGACCGAATACCGATTTGGATCGATAATGAATTCATTAAATGCGTTTCGAATGCTACACGACCATCGCTTCTGCCATTAGCACGCCGCTGGACATTTCGACCAGCGCCTCGGGTCTTTGAGGGTTAATTGCGGACGTGTTGCGGAATTTCATTAATCGAAACGGCTTTCAAGGTTTCTCTGCTATTTAAAATACACGCGTCGGGCCAGCGAACGATTAGCCCATTGACAGTTATTTTCATGCTCGCTTGTGTATAAATTGAATATAATCAGTGTGTGAGTAAATGCAGATTTTCAGAAGACAATGTTCAATATCTCGAGATCAATAGACATTTGCAGCATGAAAGCCGCGATTGTTGACATTGAATTACATGAATTAATTAAGGGGACTGGATAATAGGTATACCACCTATTTACAAACGTGTACCAAATTGAACGTTATCAATAATTTTGTAAACATTAAGCTTATAAAGCTGGGAAGTCACTATAGTGTCATATTTTGAAGCAAGAAATACAATTAAATAATGAATTATAACAAATCTTATTCAAGAAAAAACGGCAAGATTTTCAAAAATAGACTCCCATCCTTTAAAGGTTAAAATCTTCTTGATATCACATATATAATCGAATAATGAATATTGTATGTATTTGAAATCTGGAATATTAAGTTTAAAACGATTTTGTTTTTCTATTAAATAATTAAGTTAATTTATTTCCACTCAAAAAGTGTATATTTTTTCCCAAAATCTGTTCCCTATTATATTTAAATTTGTCAGTGATTAAAAGTCGTAAAAAAGATGAAACGGTACACCAACCGTGAGTTGTTAAGGTACGTACATGAAATTATAACGAATCCGTGAAGGGATTTCTTGCATTTTCCACGTATAATGGCGGAGGCTTGCGGTTTCCCTGCTGCCGTTGCTGCACCGACGTAGCAACGGCACCAGCAACTACTCCGGTAACCGGAGGGGAAGTAAACGGCTTGTTGCGCGTCGGTGAAGCCCATTTTATGCCCTGGAAAAAGCGGGAATTCAAATGAGCACCGTTACGTCGGGGCGTTTATATGATAAAGAGTCGCCCTTAAACAATATTTATGCCCGTCGTTGGAGCCGGAGGCATGCAATAAATACTAAGCCTATGCTAATCTTTATACTTGTCCCTTGCTCGTGCTGATAAGGTCTTTTAAAATTCCACCCAAAGCCAGGATGGCGTAAGTTGCCCGTTAAAGTAAACGTCGTGTCAATTATTGACGAAAGACTTTGGTAAGAGATTGGTATTTAGATTCGTTAAAACAACAGCTCTACAATTCGATGTTGTGATTTTGATAAAATAGTTTGGTACATCAATGTTATTTTTCTAATACATTTAAACACGATATAATACTGTTAGTGAAATATAATTTAATCGTTAATTTCTTTATTAAAGACAGAAATAATCATGAAAAAAATAGCTGGATATGCATGGATAACATTAAGTCATAAAATAATTTGTTCATTGAAAAAACAGTTGAAAGCCAATGTGTCGTTGTCTTTTATATTTATTGATTATAAAAAAAAAATTAATTGTGACGCCGGAATATACATTTCGGTGAATAAGTATCTCATTTTTGTTATTAATTGTAAAAAAATAAAATAAAATAGATGGTTTATTTGCTAACAATACAATTTTATTTAAATTATATTGTTAACCGTATTTAAATAAGATTTCATTTCAGTACACATTATATCTTACAAATAAATCTTTAATTATCTTTTTCTCACGATCAGTCTATAAGTATAGTAACAAACAGATCGATTCAACTTGATATTGTTCTATGGAGCAAAAAGGTTTGGAAGACGAAAAGGTAGATTTTTATCTTCATTTTGGATAGGAAGTCTCTTCATCCCCGTTGTTTCGATGGCAGGAACTAGCGGCGACCCAATGTCCCGGCGCGCGACAAAATCGAGAGCGGTGAGGCGAGACGCGAGATCGCTTACCTTCTTTCTCACATCGGTCAACGACAAAAAGTCCGGAGGACCCTTGCGTCACGAGCGAAACGGCGCCACGGACTTCCTATCCCCCGGGTTTTTCTCTCCGTGTAGCGGCTACACCGAGTCCGCCTCGTCACGCGGGAGGAGAACGGAGGCAGCCGACCGAATCGAATGGAAACTCGTTTCTTGGAAATAGCCTACCGGAAATTTACGGAAGGAATTGGCCTTCCCATGCGAGATCTGACCAACGAGCTATCCACTTACTCGAATCGGTCCAGCCGGATTGCGCCTCCGGCCAAAATGAGAAGGAGAAAGGGGAAGGAGAGAGAGAGAGAGAGATATGCGGCGTGAACCATGACGACAACGATCGGAGGATGTTTCGTGGAAAAATGAAATTTCATAAGCTGGATCTCTTAATCCCATCACGAAATCGGAGATTTCACGTATCATTCGACCGACGTCGACGGTGATCAGCAAATCACCGATATTTCTGATATTGAGTCACATGCGAATATTACTTATCGATTTACATGCATATCTGCGTCGTTCCTTGTCCGTAAACGTTTGCCGGAAAAATTGTCCGTAAAATTCGTTTTTCGCGGCGAGCTTTCAGAGATTGGAGAGAAATTCGCTGTCAGACCTCCGCAAAGTTTCGGAAAAATATAAGTGAGGAATTTTTATTCCTTAAAAGAACAAGTAAACGTATAGTTCACGTACTTCTAATTAATTTATATTGCACATCAACTATAAAAATGATGAAACGATTATTTAAGCAAATAAAACATCTGTTTTCAGTTCCTTTGGTGAACATCAGCGTAGTTGAAGGAAGGCCTGCCGAATTGCCGTGTGACATAACTCCCCCTGGTGAAGACACGCTGCACATGGTTTTCTGGTTTAAAGACGAAGCTGGAGTACCGCTGTATACGTGAGTTTGCAATCTTGTTCTTGTCGCATGCAAAATCTCCGCGGAATTAGCATTTACGAAATTGTGTTGACTACGAAACGGCAATAGCTTCAAGACAAGCAGACAACGAAATGTAAAATAAAAAATTTCTAAAAATAATTCTAACAAGTATGTTCTTGATAAATTTTTAACTGTTATATTTTTACAAAACATTAATTGAATAATCTGAAAAAAAAAATAAAAAATGATGTTTCGTATATTTTTAGAATTTTATTTATTTCGTAATAGATATAAATTGCATATTCTCTGATCTTAGCATCTATGCTCCGTTAAAAGGAATTGAATACATATCGATATCTCTCTTCAATTTGATATTTAAGAGAGGGAAAGAGAGAGCTATGATTCAAATTATCTCACTTTTTCTAAACCGATAGTGACAACTTTATAGAAATGTGCAGTTTATTCTTATTACGTCTATGATCATAAAGTTAACTTCTGTTCGCATTTCGATATATTCATTCATTTTTATTATCGACTGTAGAAAAAGAAATGCACAACGATTTATTCGCTTCGAAGAATTTGATTAAAGCCTCTGACGAGAGGCAAGCATTCATACATGATTCATCTTGACAATTATCGGAATTGATTTCTGATGGAAATTTGTGCTTTGACTTACTCAATTTTTTGACTCATATATACATTTCTAAAAATTTCCGGGGTACTCTAAGGATCTACGATCCTCGCGACTAATATGCAGTAAAGCCGCTTCTATTGCAGCGCCCTTCTTTATTACGACACCGTGAAGCGAGTCTGACTCACCTCCCGTTATTAAACGTACATCACCACTCGCTCCACTTGCTCGTCGGTGCTCCGTTGCCGCCGACAGAAATTCCCTTTTGCATTCCACATCCTTGATGTTACGATATTCTCCCTTACGAATAAGCAGCCCTCGAATTATATGTTCATGTACGATTCCTTTACCTCCGCTTTTTCGTTTGGAGCTTTTGGCCCGAACAGAACTCGCAAGAAACATCATTTCCGAACGTGCCTGCATTAGAAGCGAACCTCCCGCAACTTTCGCAGAGGATCGCCTACCGGTGGTATCTCCAATAACACTTAGTGATCATTAGAATTTTAATGATGCGGGGAATTCGCTCAATTAAGCACAATGCGACTATTGGTTGTTTGAATGCACATTTCGAAGCATGGACGCTCGAGCGTGCTATTAACCTGTATGCTCGATCTCTTCGATATTTTTCGATCCACGCGGATTGAAGATAAACAGTATGTTTCGACAGAACGCAAATAGAGGTAGGAAACGCTTAACCGGTTCACGATAACGAATACATATATATACGTAACGTATATTCGACGCGCGCACTTTTTCCTGCCAACCTTTACCTCCGCTCGTGGCATGCAATTCTCCTTCCCTCCCCCCGATTTTTTCGAACAGTGTTCTCTTCGTTTCTTTCTCCAACCACTCGATCCGTCGTTATCAAATCGATATTGCGGGAACGCTCGTGGGAGAACAAACCCTTGGGTATGCTCTTTCCCCCTGATTTACAATCAAATGCGTAATCAACTGTCGTTTCACAATAAAGGAATTTGCTTGAGTTAATCTTGCAGATGATTCGTATTTTGTTCATATTAAATAAAAAACGGAGAATCGAAAATTACAGTTCCACGAGAAAAATGTCCACAAAATGAATCATCTCTGCTGTTATCAATACTTAATACCTTGACTTTAAAAATATTTTATCACTTTGCCTTCTATCAGTCAAGATTTTAAAAGGTCTAACGTTAAATTAATTTATGTTATAATTATATATTTAAAATTTTGCGTGTCACATCGTAGAACATCTTGACGATTAGAATTGTTTAATATTCAGGAAACTATAAAAATCATTCATATTTTTTTTTTAGGCTAAAGAAAAGATATTTTTGCTGTATTAATGAATATATTAAATGTATTACATTTCTTATACATTATAATTACATATTATTATATATTTTTGTCTTTATATCATATATTCAGGATGTTTAATTTAATCTATCCATATCTCGAAAACTATCAGAATTTAGACGCAAAGTAAAAAAAATTCTCTTCAATGGGATTATATTGAGATGATTTTCAGTGATGGAACTGTATTCATCAAAAAATTCGACTACCTTTTCCTCCCTCAAAATTTCATAGAGTATGAGTACAGTTCTATCACACTAAAAATCATCTCAAAGTAATCCCATTAAAGAGAATTTTTTATATTTGTCGTCTAACTTTAATAGTTTCCGAGATATCGGCGTGGACAGATTGACTGATCCTGTATATAATACATATTACAATATCGTAAAGAAGAGAGGAGTGGTTTTCTTTAAAATGCGCTGTGCCTGTCGATAATTTCGAGTTATTTTGCGAGCGTCGCTCTTTTCGGAGGAAACCGAATTTCGAGATTTTCCATTAATTCCTAAATCAATTTTTAAGCGAATTTTTTGTCACTACCTAAATGCACGCGCCTAATGAGAATTAGAACGCCGCACAATCAACTTCCGTGACGTGTAATTATGGCGTGTCAATAAATTTCAATCGACGAGCATAAGGGGCGGTTTGCTACTCGATGTTTCCCAGATTCAGTTTGGCAGCTTTATCGACGTTATAATTGATAACTATGGTGACGCCTCTCCGATGTTCGTTTAATGTTACAGTAACACCGGAGATTTCGTGAGACTATCAGATAAAACTTCATTATAAATGCATTCTTTTTCGTCATCGGACTTTATACAATTGCGCACAGAGATATCGGATTAAACGTAGCTTAATCTCGTTCCACGGTATATTAGAATGATCATAGTATTGCCCGCATCTCCCGACATTTAAATTTTTTATTTTCCTATTTGAGTTAAATTTTCAAATCGACTTTTACAGAACATTTTCGAGATAATGCAAAAGTAGGACGAATATTATATGTTCCGTAAGATCGACGATGATTAAATTACTGTAATTGCCGTTTTCAAAGCGCCTTTTAAAATTTTCATCATTTAGATGTCAAACTGGTTTCGCCAAGCGGAATTACAGCAATAACTATTACCAAATTGGCGCTGTACTCTTAAAGAATACGTATCTCTATACCGAGAGGCGAAGCTCCTCGTGATATTTAATTTCCCAGCTGCGTCTTTTCAGATACAGGTACTCGGCGAGCAATTCCGTCCGTCCTGGGTCGTTGCGTTACGGTGTTCAAAGTACCGAATTAAAGTCTTGATGAAACATAATTGGGGGGGTGCCGGTATCGGTGTATATATCTTTCGCGTACCTTTACCTTCGGGGCGCCTTTTCCGAGGGCTATCCAGCGTAACGATTATTACGGAAGAAAGCGGCGAAAGAAACCAAAGAAAGGCGCTCGCGAGTCTACGGACACGTATTATTAGCGCACGCCGTGTACCTCTATTCGTCCCAGGACGAATCAAATACAATCGCGACCTCCCTCGTCTGTCGCGATCGTACCGCACCGCGGGGTCCTAATGGCGACGACGTTTGTCGCGGCAAATGAGAGTAAATGGCGTTAATACAGAAACTTTGTCCTCCTCCTCGCCCGCACACAACGTTGGGACTTTCGTGCAGCCCAGATATTTTTCAAGGCGGACACGCGCGACGGACTAGAAATCAAAAAACGATTTTCAGATCCGTTGATTCATGACGGACGCGATCACGACGCGATTAATCTCCTTGCGGTGTTATTAATAGATCAAGTTCAAAGTTGCCACAGTGTTAGGCACGACTCGCGGAAAGTCACGCGATCGATGAACGCCTGTAAATGTGTATGTATACGAGTTGAAAAATATTATTCTGCAGAAATGTGATTATAGTCAATTTATATTATACTTTTCTCCTTTTAAGTAACGGTTATCTTTAACAAATTTTCTTGAATAATCTTAAAATATATATTTATATGCCGTATTTTATAAAAACTCATTATTATGTAGTCACAACTGTCAAAACAAGAATTTATTTATTTTTAAATATTATAAAATTGATTGAAGAAACAACTTCGTATAATGTATAATAATAAGTTGAATTTATTTTAATTTAATATTTTTGATTAAAGTATCAAACTTATTAGGATTCAGAATATATTAAATTTTGATGCTTGTGTGATGAACGATGATAGATTTGAGTCTACAAACTTTTGAAACGAGTAATTAATACTTGCGTACAGTATGTATTTTTCTGTGTGCATTTACTTTAATTCTGGATTTCCAAATTCGTAATACGCACGAAAATTATTGCATTAAATTGGTAAAACAGATGATTTTAGGATCCCTTTAGGTGCACAAATTTTTGGGGATTTCAAGCAACGCGAACAGTCCAAATAACTCGCGTTAGTCGCGTCCAACGTCAGGAACTTAGTGCCGACCTGGTTCACGCGACTGTAAAATTTTTGTTGCAAAAAAAAAGAGAACAAAGAAACATGATTTCCGCCGACGCTTTTATTTGGTCAGTGTTGTAAAACATGCTTACGTCGCGCACGCGAGATGTACAATGTAAATCTATTGCGGCAAGAGCTAAATGTCAAGAACCAAGGTACGCTTAGCATTCGCGTACGTTTATTTCCGCAAACATACATCTGCGATGACTGCTGAATAGACATTGTGCGATTTATCTATCGTGCAATTTTCGCCGAAGGAAAAACGTCCGAAAATTTTCAGTCCTTATCCGTGATTCTCTCTCCATCGTGAGGACTACCAATTTACATGCTCATACACGCGTCGGGATGCGAAACGTAAGAGAAAGCACTTGCTCGCCTTCTAGAGAAACGAGGGAAAATTTGACGCATCGAATCACGTGGTGCATATTAAAAAACTTCATGCGAGTTGAGCGAATCTAACAACGCGCGTTTTATGTTTCCGTGAGTATAGACGGAATTTCTTATACCTGCCACGTTCATTAACCCTACATTACTCACGTGTTTTTTTTAACGTAATTACTCGCGTGGGGTGTTTCTGACATCCTACTATTATATCTCAATTTTCATTGTTCTCATTTTTTATTTATAATTAAATAAAGATTGATAATATTCTTGTACATATTTTAGATAAAGATAAATGCAATGTTTTTTTAATTGTGAAACAATTGCCGCTGAATATAATGTGTATGGAAGGAATAATTTTTTTATTAATTAAAGGCCAAAACCAAGCAAATAAACAGGATGTATTATAAATAGAAACTACTTTCGATCTATCTCTATAATCTTCATGAAATAATTTTGTCAAATCATGAAAATAATTATTTAGGATGTTCAAGCATGATGAGTAATAAGTTTAAAAAACTGTAAAAAGTTTTGACAGTTTTAGTAACTAGTTTGGAGCGCCCTACATAATTATTTTAATGGTTCAACATAAAATTATTTTCATCTCTCTACCCAGCTAAATTTTTAAAGATTTCGGCAAAACAGTTCTTTCTATAGTACTCATTTATCGAATTTATAAGATTGTAGTATCCTGAACACACCCCATGCTAATAATGAAGGGTTAATCGCAATTTCGTGACATCGCACAGTAAATTCCGCGACTCGACAACTCCTTCGCAGGATTTGCGTCATCACGATGGCGTCTCCTTGGAGGAGCAACGCGCGGAGGGTATCTACGCGAACGCGCCTGGTCGTGCACAAGCACTTAACCCGTTGTTTATCGCTGCCATCTCATTAGAGAAGTATTCCGAAGCCCGTGGACATATCGATGTTGCGTGCGTGCGCGCGGAGGAGGAGCACTAATTATAACATACCATGCGAGGAAGGCCCGGTATGCGAGCTATGCGCGCGGCCAAAAGCGTCCCTCCCACTCACCCCCTTGCTACCCCTTCCCATTGGCATCACACACATACGCACACATAACAACCATCAGACACCAGCGTTGTTACGTCGACACTGCTGTCTATCCCGCAGTGTTATCAAATATTTATACGTGCTCACTTGCATCGCTTATGCGTTTCCTGGACCTCTGTCCACTTTATATCTAGCCCAAAGGGCTCAGCCGGATCTTTTCTGATGTTTTTTTCCTCGTACAGGGAATAAACTCGTTTAGAGCACGCTGTGGATAGTCTTAGGTAGCTTTAGATCAGCACCCAGGTATCGATCTTCTCCAAATTCAATTTCGCTGCCGCTTTCGGCGGTAGTTTATCGTCCTCTTTGTCTAGATCAATCGAGTCGAATTTCTATCTCGGCCTGGATGAGATTTATAAAGAGTAGATTGGCGGAAATAATAAATACAGGATACACCGATAAACAATTATTTTAAAATTATTTAACAAATTATGAAACATTCGCAATGCCTTTCTTTCTTCATACTACTGTTCCTTTTATTATTCGGCCAATTTTTTCTTCTTCTGAATTTAAAAAGATTCGTAATTCTAAGGAACCATTTTTTCGACAGTATTCAATCTGGAATTATTTAAATCATTCTTCTGGTATTCAAGTTTACTTAAAAAAAAAAGTTCATTAGTGAGTCGCGCAGCGAAAATATACCAGTTCGCTGAAAGCTTCGAAAGTGATGTTTTCACGCAAATGACTACGCATCGTCACGGATAAGAGGATACGGACGACGCGTCGCACCGAACGCGAGAGAATGCACGCCATAATCGTGACGGCGGAATTACCTGCGGCGAATAGCTCGAACGCATCGGGCGTAATCGAACGATACCATAAATTTGGACGAACAACGTAGCCGCCATACTTTCTCGCAACGACCGTTCGCCGTTGCACGCGGAGAGCTCGTTTAACGGTGAAATTCCTCGGGAGAAGCGCTTCTAACGCCGCACTATATCGCCGTTATTCTCCTCCTCTTGGACATTATTATCAATTTTCGAATAATTACAGTAATTTTTGGTTCCGCCATTGTGTTCGACTCAGATAATACTCTGATTAATTACCAGTTCGGTTGAAGATGTTGCGCGTTCTGGCCGTATGTACGTTTTTATACTATTTTTGTGTGAGAATCGCGTGCATCGCGTATATAATCGATACAATTACGGAATATGGTAGGTAATAAGAATAGTGATTATTTTTTATATACACTTAACATCGAGACGCTTCCACATTTTTAATGATATGACTTACTCAATAAAAAAAATAATAGTTAAATTTAATTAATGGTTCTTATATCAAATAAATATATGTTCGCATTTAGTTAATATTTACTTAGAATTATTCGAACAATTATTTATTAAAATTTAGTTCTTTTAATGTATCTCAACGGAGATTCGAACCCGAATCGGATAATTAAATTCATTTGATTAAATCCTTTCTCTCTTTAATGAATATATATTAAAAACCGTCTTGTCTTAATTAGCACAGTTTTCTGTCGGATTTAATATGTGAACGATTCATTACGCTCCATATTATGAATATAAACGGATTAATTACAATCATTACTACAATTGTATTGTAGAAGCGTTACAAAGCATATGTTTCATGTTAAGCATATTATTACATGTTCTAATGAGATATTCATTAATCGCTAAGAATATAGTATTTTCTCAAATATATCATCTTTTGATGCAGACTGCATGTATCGAAATAGTCTTGACTTTTATTCCACATGACATTAAATTCTGATCTGACTTTAAATCCACATTCAATAATTCAGAAAGGACAGTCGATATTCTCGTCTCAGCTATTGTCAGCTGGAATGCTTGAGTGAAACGCTTCACAATTTGAAATTTGATCTCTGCGATGTCGTAAATCGACGAATTAACCTTTGACATCAGACTCGCATGAGGTCAGTGTTACTGCGATCGATAAGCGAACCGGTAGACATTCTGCAGGCATTTGCTTTTTCGTCGATTACAGTTACACAAAATTATTCGAGCGCTCTCAGTTTATTTGCTACGAGTTATGTAATTGTATCGAATATTATACGATTAATTGCGCATGAATCAAAGCATGAAAAATTCATTAATAGACTACAAATGTGGGGTAAAGAGAAGGATAATAATGAAATTATTATCTTTCTCTTCACCCCACATTTATATTAAAATATATATATATTCAAATGAGACATGTAATTATTAAAGCTGGTTTTTCCTTACTTTCCATGATTTAATATACGTAAATTATTGGTAGCATTACGTAATGCAATAATATTTTTCTCCATTCGTTACATAAAATGGAGAAAGAGATGAAATTTTAATGCGTTTAAAGTTTTCTCGCGAATCCAAGATTTCGTTCGGCGATGGAAAGGGACGAGACGGACGAAAATTGTCAAAAATTTCCATCGCAGAATCATTTGCCGATTACATTTATGGCGGAAACCTCGGGCGGGATTTCGGCCGCAGGAAGTCGAGAGCTCGAAGACCTTTCGGCGAAACCAGGCCGTGGATCTTGGGGATTCATCCCTGGATTACGAGGCGTGTGGAAACTGTCCAGGGGTCGTGGCCCTGGGCCACGCTCCCGGGGGTTGTAGGTCAGAAGCTACGACTGTTCTATATGCACTACCGAGAATTCGGGGCTCGGCTCGCGATCTCCATCGATATCTACGATTATTAACGTAATTTTTGGCAGTCGAGAAAACTGTAGCGCCGTTTCGTGATGGAGGATTGTTTGCGTTATGCGATCGTTTCCTGCGATAAAATCCCGAACTGTTTGCAACAATAACTTCCGGTCGATTGGCGATCGGTACGCTCGCGCCGATTATAGTATTATCGTAGCTACGTGCCCAGATCCAATCAGATTTATTGTTTACATCCGTAAATCTGATTAATCGCTGACTACAATTAACGATATATTGTAGTTCACACGCACACATGTGAATATAAGCACCTATGAAAATTACGCTAAATTTCTATGGCAATTGTAGTTTATAGTTTAACAAACTGATATTAATATCTGCTATCATATTCATCGCGCTCGTATCTATGTAGCCCCTACAGACTCAAAAAGCACGAACATCGATCGGGACAAATTTCAATCGAGCCAAAAAGAGAAAGAAATAGGGAGTTTAGGACACCGTATTTCTTACAAATTCCATAAATCAACGTATCCTCACGTCTCGGTCGTTATCTTGCTTCACTCTTTTTTCCTCTTTTTCTTTGCCTTTTTCTCTCTCCCTCTTTCTCCAACAAGACACTCTTAGCATTATGCAGCAAATAAGCGGTAACAACGACCAGTCCTTTCGCTCTCTTACCATCAACGTCAGGCGCAACCATAATCAAGAAGCTTACAACGTGTACATGGCTGTATATATACAAAGTATACAGAGCTCTCAAAAAATCTGGAAATGCTTTTTTAAATAAATCCTCTATTTTTTATTGCATATGCTTGCAGCTTACTTCAATAACTTTCAAAAATACTATAATAAGTATTTTTTTGTTAACCACGTTTTGAATTTGAGACTTGAAATTTACAGTACCACTATACACTGAAAGAAAATATTGGCTGCTGTAGCAAATTAGGTGGTAAAATATGGCGTAGTATTTTTTTATTGGCTGCAGCAGCTAATTTTTGGTTGCGTTAGCCTATCCACAATGTCAGTATAGGATTTTGATAAGCTGACGCAACTAAAAATTAACTGCTGCAACCAATTAAAAATGCTATGCCATATTTTATCGTATCTAATTTGCTGTAGCAGCCAATCTTTTCTTTCAGTGTAACATTAACATTGTCCAAGATATCCAATTGACGACTAAAACCTTTCAAATATTGTTCAGGATCATGATTTTGACATTATATATCGAAAGTAAATGCAGGTTATTCCTTTTATTTTCATTGTTAGTGTAAAAAAATAAGATGCAGGTAAATAGATAAAATGAGATCAGAATAAGCGATAATAACGACTTTTTTGCTATCATATACCATCAGCTCTCTTACCATCAGCATCAGGCGCAACCGTAATCAAGTAGCTTACAATGTGTACCCGGCTATACATATACAGAATATATATAACCCAGATACTTGCATATCAGGCAAGTTTACATCGTACCGCGTTGCGGGTGCGATTCATGTGAGTATTTCTCCTCGTGCGGGGTGATCCACGCATACAGGCTCTACCTCCAGCGATCGCCGTAGTGCACGCGCTCGTTGCGAGAGGGGGGGGTGCTTACTCATGGTCGGAGTGAGTGGGCAGTGGCGTGCAGGGGTCGAACAAACCACGGTCGGCATGCAACCGAGCCTAACCGCCACCGCCAACACTATCATCCTTGCGGAATAGATTATAGAATAATACCGAGATTTGAATCACATAATGCCTGCGGAACCTCCAGCCTGTGGTCTCTCGAAATCGAGCCCGCCTCCTCTCCGTGCCGCCTCCACTGCCACTACTGCCGCCGTCACCCACGTATGGACTCCTTGGGCACGAAAGCGACCAGGTGAACAGATTTAATGGTCGTCCGTGTCGATATCGGGCATGGCGATCGCTCGAAAACGGCGCGATGCCTTTTTGTCGAAATTCTTTCTTGCAAATTAAAATCACTCGGACCGTATTCAACCGACACTAAAGAATTCTCGTCGGAAGAGAAGTGTGCTATTTTTCGTACAATTCGCCTCGACGTTTACCATCTCGTTATGGGTGCAGATATGAATAAAATTTCAATTAATCTTGTAAAAATTACAGAGCATACATTTCGTCAGAGAAATAATTACTGACTATATGTAAAATATAATTAACATAAATTTCTCAAAGTCAAGATTTTCTGAAGAGAAAATATCATTTTTCTAAGAATGTCTTAAATTGTTCTTCATATCGTTTGTTTGATAAAAAATTAACGCATCACAATTAGTAATTTTTCAGGAGAACATTTTTAAAACTCTATATTAGAAGAATGTTTTCAAGAACGTTTTAAGGAAAAAGTGACATAACTCCAAATAAGTTATTTTTCTGTTATAAATCAGCGCCGAGACAATACTCTCTCTCTCTCTCTCTCTTCTTCACAATATTTAACTTAAAAATATATCTCTTGTCTATAAACAATTATTACGAATTTGATCAGAGAACAAGAGACCCTTCTGTAGCGGTTAATTAGATTACAAACATATCGTTTTTCCAACAAAAAAGATATGTCTTTAAAAATTTACCTGTCATTATCTTCGCACCTCTTTTTTAATGAAGTTATAATAATTATTTTAAAACTGCTAATTTTGGGTTATGTCACTTTCAAACAAACGATATGTCAACTTTAATATTTAATGAAGAAATTTTAGTACAAAACGGTATGTCAACTTTAATATTTAATGAAGAAATTTCATTATATTAAACGATGTTTTCTAAATTTATGATGATAAAGAATTTCAATTTTTTTTTTAAATCCTAATGAGAGTTAAAACAATTTTTTACAAGGAGATTAATATCGTTGACTAAGATCCTCTCCGTGATTCTCACATCGCTCCTTAATTACACCGCGTTCGAATTAAGTGTATATGAAAGACACATATGAAAGATGTATTAGCGATCCTAATGTTCGACGACGATTCCCGCGGTGCAGGTCACTCCCATCGCTCAAGTATTCACGACGCCGTAACCCGTCGCGACTATGATTGCGTCGGTGAATTTCACGAGAGCATCCCTACTGTTCTCATAATCCGCGGCGTCGGATTGTTTTAGCCTTTGGACTGTGCGGCTTATACTCGCCGCATTACTGCTTCCTCTCGTAAAGCATTTTAGTACGTTCCTCGTTTTCGTGCAAAACTACGTGAAATACAGTGCCAAGGATCGTTTGTCAGTGCGTAACCGTACCAGTTAACATCTCTGTGGTGCAATGCACGACACATTTTCCTTCCTCTCGTTTGTTCTTTCACACAGGCACATTGTGTTTCCAGTGTCGTATTCCCTCCGGAGATTCGTTCTGTAAACTATCGGTGAAAATTGCTTCATTTAAGTTTTATCGTGCCTCATTTCGGCGTTACGGTCGCCGATGGTTGATTTCCGGAGATGGTCACAACTGACACCGCGGGGCAAGCGAATACTATTCCAAGGGGAAGTCGCCGACAACTATTCCCCGATACAAATATTATCTTTCCGTGGATTTTATTACGGTGATTTCATCATTCATCGCGAATTGACTGCAAGACCGTCGCTTGTAGCTCCTGTCGTTACCATCGCCATAACAATAATGGCTGTACTATGCCACATCAAATTTCTGATAGCGAGATCAGACCAGTGCGATAAATCCGGATCGAGATGGTATCGAGATAAAATTTTGATGTCCCGAAGCGACCGTCCGCGTAGTGATGCGGTGCGAGAGTTCTAATGATAGATGGTTGCTTCTCTACCGTGCTTTTTCACGGTAGATTATTATACGTTCATTACTTGAGAATTAAAAGCATCCTTTATTTAGTCATACTGTGTCATAACACGACAAATCGTCAAGCTGTCAATAAAATTGTTCAAAGGATTCTACCGTTTGCTATCAATAAAGTGTCGTTAATTATAATTTTATCTCTGGCGATAAATCTGGGGAAACAGCTCGAAGTGGCATGAAACGTTGTTAAACTTTAAAACGACGTAAATAAAAGACCATGCCGGATCAATGATTCTTTGCTAATTCTCTTTCCGATTTTCTACATCACGTGCTGGATTCCGAACGAGTGGTGTGACGGCGCTTTTCGAAGGTGTCGTCAAAATAATAAAACCGTGCGCGAATCAAAAGTTATACGACCGTTAGTATCAACGACTCCGTGGATGACGCCTTTGTCTCTCGGATTGTACGGCAATAATCGTGGAAACTGCCGGCGCGGCACGAACGAGCGGAAATATCGGCGTAAAATAAAGGTCGCAGATTGTCCGGCAGTATACGCTTCGGGAATTAAGTTCGTTTGTAACCTACCTCGGTGCAAACTTACCGTTTTTGCAAATTTATGTTTGGATTTCAAATACCCCCTTGATGATATCATTTACTCTCTGATTTTAGGAAGATTTTGTGGTTTTTCCGTTTCAGCAAATCGATATCTTCCGTCGTTCCCACACAACACATCCAAGTGACATCACATCTGTACAAAAAATACTAAATTTTATAATAAATATATGAATATTTTTTAACAAATATTTTAATAATTTAAAGTGTGTAAATATTTAATAAATAAAATATATTTATATACATTTGGTACAAGACCATTAATTTGATGTAATTATCATTTGTTTGTGTAAGTAAATATTTATTTAGTGTAAACATTTACTTAGTATTATCACGGAGATATGTATTGAGATACGTAAAGTTTTTTTCAGTGACGTATAAATATCGTGACATTTGTTCTTTGGATGGGATGTGCTGTGTGAATAACGTTACTATTTCATACTATTCTTTGCGTGTAGCGGAGAATTATTGAGTAAAGATATTGACAGATAGATAGAGCCTTCTAAGAATATACAAGTTATATAAACTATGAGAGGTACGGAGAGAGGATTTTTTTATTAGTAACATGTCATTATATATCTCGCAACATATCTCGGGGATGTTAGGGTCACCAGTCGCTGGTTACCACTGACCGCTGCATCGCCACAGTATAAGTAAGAACAGTAAGTTCACTCTGTGTCTACACCTTTGATCTTGACGGCCATCCATTGACCATGTTGTTAGCTGTGTGTGAACGACCTATAAGAGCGAAGTTATCAAAGTTGGTTTGCTCTTATTAATTGGTGTTGTAAATCTAATCATAATCCTAAACTGTAGTGTGATAACTAGACTGCGGAACTTTATGCAAAATACTTAACTGAATGTTTTGCATAAAATGCATATTTTGCAATTTTGTAAATTTACAAATGGCAATCTCAATCTTTTTACTTCACCTTTTAATAACTCTTTAACGAACAACGATTGACTGCTGAAACTGTCCGATAGTTAATATTCAGTTAAGTATTATTTTGCATAAAGTTCCGCAGTCTAGTGATAACTTTACTTGAATAGAAAAAAAACTGATTGACGAATATTGTAATTTCCATGTTGCTACACTATTAAGAAGCAATAGTAATCAGATAACTTTACTTGAATAGAAAAAACTGATTGACGAATATTGTAATTTCCATGTTGCTACACTATTAAGAAGCAATAGTAATCCAATCCCTAGAATTAAACATTTCGTTATTTTTAATTTACGTCATCACGTATGTGAAAATGTAAATCGATCCATTTCTATAGTTGGTTTCAAAGTAGATAGGGTACATATGAATGCACTTAGTAAATAATAAATAAAAGTAGACAAAAAACTTCGAATCAAATATAATATATTTTCTTGAGTTCAATTGTTTAACTTTATTGTTTTAGTTTAGTAAATTAATAATATATTGAATAGAAACAGTGGAACTTATATTATAGAAATGATTAAAAATAACTCGAATTGGAGAGAGAGATATAATTTGATATAAATTCAATTGGACGCACTCAATGCTCATTCGTATATATTAAAACCATACATAAATTAACGTAAAGATGTGTGTGTTTAATATAAATATATATAAATACGGGTTAAACCGTGAAAGCCTCAATACATTTCATTGTGCTATTAACTAAAATATGCATCTTACAATTCAAAATATTTACATTTCACTTTTACATTCAGATTAAATCACTGTATCATTAATATGCACTAGTCCGAATTCGCTGTAGCAGTGCAGTGTAGCGATTCGCACATTTGTAAGGGACTCACGCACAATCAAAGGAATAGTGAACAAGGAACAAGAGACTAAGAATTTTAACCCATCAGAAACAACGTACTGTGGAATACACAGTTCCTGATAGGTTAAAATTCTTATTCTGTTCTCTGTTCTATTTCTTTGCCTTATTGCTTTGATTGTGCGCAGCCCCTAAAAACGTTGAGCGACTCCAATATTGTATAGGAGTAAACCTACTGTTCTTATTTTATACTGTGCTGTTGCGTGTAAATCGGATCTAAAGGATGTCATTGTGCATCAAAGGAGCGAATGTTCCTAAATTGCTATAGTACGTTGTTTCGCGGACGTTTATGAAGAACGCGTGTACGTACGAAATTGCTGGCTTCGAATGGCATTAAGTACGCTCACTCCCGTCCAATGTACGTGGCTTCAAGCCGACCGTCGACGATAACACACATGGCACGGATGTGTAGAGCTCGTTACAGGCAGAAGATGAAAGTCGTTAACGTCCTATATATCGCATTCGCGTATGGTACGTGCGTAAAGTCTAAATTTCAGCGTCGTGCAAGACCAAAGGCACAACGTTTACACACGTATCGCACGTGCAAATTACGCGCGACAATATTGCGTTGCCACGTCAACGTGAGGAATCCGCGTGGAAGTGAAAATAAATCCACGATTCAACTCGGATCTTAACGAGTCTGAATTGAGATGCAGTTTACGAGGTACACACGTCAGTCACCCAAGACGTGTCCCGTTACAGCAACGTAAATAGCTATGTACCTCGACTACGGGAAGGATAGTAGCGGTGTTTCATTAAAATTCAGGACGTGCACGATTAAACCCAGAACTCGTCCAACTCGATTTCGAGTCCATCTCGCGGTGGTCCACCGTCGGCATATCAAAGACGCGGTTCGTGCTTGTACCGAAATCGACGATGTGACTTGACGTATCCCCAGAGGAACTGGTCGAAACGTGAATGAGAAAAAGGGCGGGTATAAAATCGACGGCGGGTGACGTTGATAATTATCAAACTGGTGCGCGGGCGCCGCAGTTTCATCGTTCATCGCAGAGCGTCCGAGGTCGCGGGCTCTAACGGACAGGTGTAAAATTGGATTGCGGTAAATCTTAGGCTGCTGTCGAGGGTGTGCCGGGCCCGCTGAAATGTGGATTAATTACGCACGTTGACAGTGCTGCGGTCTGACGCTTGCGGCGTCGACCGCCGCCTCCGCGCCGCGCCGCGCCGGTTGACACGCCGGAGATCATTCCGATTGTGAATCTCTCTCTTCCTCGTCCTTTCCCTCGCGCCGCTGATCGTGCGGAAATAGTGCTACGGGACGTTTTACCGGATGTTCCAGCCGCGCGCGGGACGACCGACAGACGGATTATGGACGCGCCCGCAATCGTGCCCGCTTATTACGTACACTCCAAAAAATATCGATATGGATTTAACATCATGCGGTGTCTGTATAATTCTCGCCGTGTGTTAGCGTTTATATCAACACTATTAGGGTGATACAACGCTAACATGAGATTCTATCAAGTACTCTCTAAAGTGAGATACATCAAGTAGATACTATTAAGCACCCTCTAAAACTTCGAGTGAATCTCACTTTGAGGAGTGAAATCTCACTCCTAAAGATTGAAAATTGAGCCACTCTTTATCAAGACTCTTTAGAGTGAAATTTCACTTTAAAGAATTAAGAGAGGAAGATTAAGATACAAAAACAATTAATTAAGACTAAGATATAAAAAAATGCAGTGTCCACATAATTTTCATTGTGTTAATATTAACACAGTGAAAATTATATTGACATCGCATGTTAAATCCACACCAATATTTTAGAATGTATCAACGATTGCCGCATGTAAATCTATGAACAATGCATGTTCAATAAAAAATAAATAAATAAATAAATAAATCATCGAGTATGTGTAGCGAATGACGAAACCATGTTCGTATCTATAGGAGTGGATTGTACATCGATTGCGAACGTATACTTATAGCGAAGCAAGGTTGAAAACACAGAGTTAGAATAGAGGAAGATTATATCCCAGTGACCGTAGGCAATAACATGTTATAATGCACGAATCGATCGAACGACAATACTGTTGGTCGTGAACAAGAACTGTGCTTTTAACCAACGTTTCTCCTAATAATACGTAAAGAGTGACGCGACGATTTTATTTATCTATTTGATTAGAGATCGAAAGATTGCGGCGCTGTTTTAACCGAGTGTCTTTAACGTCGTATAATTATTCTTTGAAAATTACATGACATATCAGTGGATAACGTATGTCGGAACAAGCTTATAATGCACCGCGGGATAAAGGCTGTTTATTCGCGGTATCGTAGATTTAGTACGCCAAAGGGATCGTACAGCCGCAAAGTGCATATAAAGGTGTGCATATTGACCCTTAATAGTATCTAATTGTGTGTAATTATTAGCGCCACATCAAAGACCGGTGCGTTCCGCCATTAGACCGATGAATGCCTAATTAATAAGCATTTGCAAATTTCGGTTTTGCTCGCGTACGGCTAGGGAGAGGACAGTGGGGGG